>NC_051133.1:13538840-13838840 GCF_014839805.1 Manduca sexta
AACTCAAACCAACAAACGAAGTTACGAAACGTAGCAAGAGTAAAGTAGACGGGAAATAGCCCTCAAAATAACATTATTTTATTGGCTCATTCGTGCCTTACTCCCTCTACATTTTGAAATTTCATTTCGTTTCAAGTTTCGGTCCAGCCAGTCATTATCGCGGGTAAACGTGGCGGTGATAATTGACAACAGCACCAAAATCAGGCTGTGCTTTATCAGAAAATTTGGAAAAGCTAGCGTGTTCACATCAAGACTGAACGAAGTCTGCCGAATGTGGCGAGTGACGAGACGAGGTCGCGTACCTGAGCTCGGACAGCGGCAGGAAGTCCACGTCCACCAGCGGCCGCAGCGACGGCAAGCTGTACGCCACCAGGTGCCCCGTCGACAGGTAGTTCACCAGGCACACGCTGTCTGCAACTCACGATACACATTGCTCATGACATGAGACACTGGGTGTAGACAGAGGGGGTTAATGTTATTTACAAAATTATTCGTTTTCTCTCTACTCAGAAATCTCAAATATTGCTTAACCTCGGGTTCCAAAGAGGATTGACAAATGGCAACTAGACCCGGGTCATGCCGAGGAAAGTAAGCTTTGCAGCATCTTGCACGGTCAGAGACATTTCCCGAAGTCCGAGAAACCTATTTATGACACAAAGCAATGAATTGCCAAAAACGGAAGCACACCATTGCTATTCTCACTTTCTGTCATCTTAATTGAAAAGTGGTCGTAGTCACCTTTGAGACTGACTATCTCAGTCTTGACAACGAAGTCGGTCTCGACGATCTGCTGCCGGTAGACGCAGTTCTGGCTGGGCAGCGCCACGACGCGCGCCTGTTTCTCGGAGGCGATGACGACGAACTGTCGGTCGCCGGCGGCGGGCGTGTCGGCCGCGCCCGGCGTGGGGCTCATGCGGCTGCCGCTGCTCGACGAGCTCTGCTTGGTCGGCGTCCGCTCCCGACGCTCGCGCACCTGGGACACGTCACCGCCGAGCAATGGCGAACTCATTGGTTTCAGGAGCAGAGAACTCTATTCGTGCATGTGTATTGGTGCTTACCTCTTTACTGTCGTCCTTCCAACTCTCATACGAGTAAGGTATTAAAGCACCGTTGCAGTCCAAAAAGACATCGTCAGGATTGAACCCTTTAACCTAAATATGGGACCACCTGGAATGAATAATGAAAAACAATTAATTTACTTCATTAATGTATTAACACGCCTTTGATTATAATCAGGTCATCAATCATCTTTTCCTACAAATATTATGAATAATACCTTCATCTGTCATTGGTGATCCATTTCTTCTTTATCTTAATTAAATTTGAATTCCAAGGCGACATAATTTCCATTACCGTAGGACCATTCACAATTATTTTCCTTATACTTAGTGGGAATGTTGATGGTTGTGTGTCTTACCGCTGGTGGAGACGACGACCGGCTGCGTGTGCCTGAGGTCGGCCTCGGGCAGATTGATCATCATGGTGAGCACCGAGCCCAGTGTGGTGCCGATCCACAGCGTCGGCAGCAGTGTCGTGGGGTCTGCAACGTAGTTTGGGCTTACTTGACTTAGCTCATGATTGACACGTCAATTTACAGGCTTTAGTACTTGGATTTACTAAATGATACAGAAGATAAATGCTCACCCGACTTCTTGGTATAGCTGTCGGCGAAGGCGAGGCACTGGATGCCCTCCTGCGAGATGTTCTCCAGGCTGGACATGCTGCTGGAGCGGGACCGCGAGAAGGAACTATCCAGCTTGTCTATGCGGCCAGTTGGCAACAGAACACACGAGTTATTGCGTCCGCCCGTCCGTCTCGGGGCTCCAGCCCGCATTGGCGGTTCAGATTCCTCTCCACGCCGATCGACCCGCAACCAAGTTACAACGTACGGAAGAATCTAAACCACCAAGCGTGCATCGGCTACACTACGGACGGTACAGCAGACTAAAGCTAGCTCAGCTCACGACAGTGTGGACGGTGCAGTTGTGGAAATAGCTGAATCCAGTCCGGTGCGTACATTCGTGAGGTGCGATAGAACACAAGGCGACGGTCATGCTACGGGCCCGGGTTGAATGTCCGTCCAGTCTCAGCTCATTTGCACAACCCCCTCCTCGCATCGGCACAGACTAGAGTATCGAGTGTAGGGTGCGTGCGTCAGAAGGCACGTGACTGGTGAGGTGTCTCTAGCGTCGGTGCGGCGTCAGTGCACAGCGCGGTCCGAGCACCGCCACCGTCGGGACCTAGTTAGTGTTACACACACGACAGCACATACACACGACTACACGATGATAGTAGCGGATGAGGGGCGTCACTAGTGAGGGGTGAGTGATGCGCCAACCGAGCACGCGCAGCCGATGAGATGACTGACGTCTAGAGTAGATGTATAGAGGGTTGCGGGACGTGGTGGAGTCGTATCGGGGTCGCGTGGACGGACATACAAGAGGTTGTACGCGAGCTACGGTGCCAGTTAGGTGCGAGCGAGTGAAGCGGCGCGGCCGCCAAGCGCATGCAACTAGTGCTTTGTTAGTAAGAGTACCGTAAGCATACATAGACACAACGACAGCCGCATATAGAGGCAGCCAAAAACGAGCCATATAAACTGTTTGGTTTGTGGGCGCGCTAGAAAAAGAAACAAGAGTCATGTACTCAACAGCGGTCAACATCGTTAATGATCTAGTGATGGTCGCTGCGAGGGTCGAGCTCGGGCCGTCGCGACAACGGCAACGCGCGGGACAAGACGCGGCAAGCCTCGCGACACGCGAGTGATGCACATACAGTATACACGTACATATACATACATACATACAGTTATAGATATAGGTACATAAACAGAGTCCGACGATCGCAACATACAAGTGATAGAGGTCATACATAAATAGTTTTGAGTAGTAAGTCACCTTTTTGCTTATTGAGTGAGTCATGCGCCGAGGGCGGCGAGTGCCAGCCGTGTGTGAGAGACAGTCACATTCACAGACACAGCCACAATTTCAACCATGAACACTACCTACGGTGAGAGATCGTACTGGGCGACCGCCGACCGCCCGTGACAAGCAAATAAACGTACACCCTCAAAACTATATAATAATAATAAGAAAAGAAAATAAAACAATGCAAATGTCGTTCGAATACCATTGGGTTGCATTATGTGTAAGTACTCCATAGAGGCGAGAGTCTGCGGAACAGTTGGTTCTGTGCCAACAAACAAACCACAATATGTTACAAGCAGAGCCGCGGGCGCGCGCGCGATCCGCCTCCGCCGCCGCGTCCGCCCCTCGCGCCGCGTCCGCCCGATCTGCCCGCGCGGCGGAGGTAGTGGCGGGGCGGAGGCGGCGGCGGAGACGCGCGCGCGCCTCCGCGGCGACATGGTCATTCAGTTGCACCACACCCGAGGTGACGGGCGCCTTCCGGGCCGGAGTTGACGATGACAACAAAGGATGTACACTACTATCATGATACCACTAAAGAATAACATATTGTAACCAAAAAGAATGCGTGGTAGTATATTCCAATGGTTACCTATTAAATGATTCCGATCTGAAATTGGAAATTGTTCAAGTAAATACGAGTAAGTTCAACATTTACAGAGCTCCGACAGATGGGAGGGGTCTGGTGACACTGCTCATTGTCTTGTTATCGTGTGCGCAGTGCGCGGCACTGAGTGAATACTGCACACCGTGGTACAAACACGAACTCATCGATGCAAACGTACCAACTTGTCTAGTGACTAGTTATGTTATATTTGTAATACATGAGCGTACTGTTCTACAGCGCCGCGAATTTGAAGATCGTAGATGAGGCTCTCATATTGTACATAATTATAAAACGGGTTCACTGATTCAGGTTTGATAGAGGTAACTTTCAAATTCAAGACGTTGTAAGAGTATTTTACTTCATTTAGTAATGGAAATAGAAGTATAGTATAGTGAAGTATATGAGTGTGAAGAAACAAAAGAAATGAACGTAAAATTTAATAGAACAGAAAAGAAAAGAAGAGCTCGCGGCCCGCGGCTATGGCCTCTCGGCACACGCAGCCAACGCGCACGCATGGTCATGCATGTTCGAATTAACATTAGTCGGTTTTAGCGAAATTGTTTAAATTTATAACATGTGTTCGGAAAAGATTTTAGAAACTGTCTAGGTCTAGCCTAGATAATATATAAATTACAATTAAATCATTAAAACTTATTGCCAATTATTTTGCGACGTCAGCATTTAATACAAAGTAGTATGCACGATGCACAGCGCAGCGAGCATGCGGCCGGCCGAGCCGAGCGAAACTTAACAAAACCAAAATAACGAAAGGAAATGAACAGAATGAAGAAATTGCGACTGCCTCAAACGGAAGGGAGACGAGGCCGATAGTGACTTAAGGTGACTGTACTACCAAAACTGCAATACTGGCGCGTGGTGAGCAGCGAGTGCTGCGGGGCGGGGGGCGCGGCGCTCGCGTCCGACGCGGTGGACAGGCACTTGTGCAGTTTGCGGGTACTCTTGCGACCGCGAGCGGCGCACCGCCCGCGCGCTGCCCGCTCCCGCCGCCCCGCTACTCCGCGCCGCCGCCACCGCCGCCGCCGGCCCCGCTCGACCCTGCCGCCCCCGCCGGCCCTTGCCGGACCCGCCGGCCCCGCCGCCCGGCCCGTTCATCTACAACACACACCACACCCTGCCACCGCCGCCCGCCACCACCCACCGCCACCGCACCATATTACAGTAGTACAACACGACACGACAGGGACCGTCTGCTGCCACACGTGACACGACGCCGACATTCGATTAGAGCGTGATCTCTGTGTGTGTCTGTGTGAGTGTGTGAGTATGTGTGTGTGCGTCTCTGTATGTGTGCACTGGTGTGTATATGTGTGTGTCATTAGTAACACAGTAGAGTTAACACGCCCGTGAGCCCGGTGTGATTCGTGGCCGTTAGTGGAGTGGGGGTCTCGTACCTAGGGCTCGGGGCGCCGGGACGACCTGCTCGGACGCTGCGCCCCCCTCGGCGGGCTCGTTCCTGGTGCAAAGTCTGGCTACAAACTCTCCTGGGGACAGTGGAGGGCGTACACGTGAGGCCGACGCCTGCCGCTCGCCGCTCGGCGCGAGTCTTATTGATGTGAAGCTACTAAGCGGAGAGAGTGGTGCGCAGCTAGTGACCCACTACTTGGCTCTTTAACATTAGCACTTCGAAATCATCTCAAACGGACATCAACAACACAGAGATCACCTACTTGTTAATGCAATCATTTACGATTATAATAATATGTTATATAATGAGTTGTCAAATTACCGAGGAAGTCGGCGAATAGATATTTAAGGCAGTTAGAGTCTTCATCGGACGACTCCTTGTCCTTGGGAACGGGAACAAACAAACACACGTCAATATGCGAGGGCTTGCGGCGAGGTCGCGTGTGCGGTGCGGCGCATGTGTCAGACGAGAAGGTGGGGGGAGGGGGGAGGATGAGCACACGCGGCCTCGCGCCTGCGCGGGACTGTACATATACACTAATAAATAAAATAAAAAGCAAATATCACAAGAAGCGTGAAGCATGTTCGTGTGAGACGCGTCCACTCGCGTGACGTCACCGCGGGCCCGCTCGCGCTCCGAGTGCGGCGGCCGCGGGGACCTCCTCCGTGTCTAGTTCCGTCTCAAAATATAACTGGATAGTAAAAAACTAACTACCATCACCTCTAACGAGCCAAATCTAAATTTACCCTCCATTACCAAACACAGCTACGTTATCAGTGAACCAAACAAAATCGCCAAACCATTACCATTCCAATCGAGTCGGAGGCGATCGAACGCTAGGCTAGTGAGAGCGGAAACGCGCGAGCGAACGTGCGGACGCGCGAACGCTCGCGGCCGCGGTGAGATGCGATGGGTGACTGATGGTCCGCGGTGACGCAATACTTACTGAACCGCCGCATCAGGTTGCCCGCGAACGACGCCTGCTGGCTCGACGCCTGCTTGCGCCGCAGGTCCTTCACCGACTCTTGCTTGCTGTACTTTATGTTGGGCACGGACAGTAGCCGCTGGTCGCGTAACTCTCTTTGCTCTTTTTTTTCATTGTCGTCCTTCTTGCCCTTGACTTTCTGCCTGGGAGGGCGCACGGGCGCGCCGTCCTCCTCAAACAGCGGCAGGTTGTCGGGCCGCGGTGTACGCTCTTCATCGGCCGGCACGGGGGCAGCTGTTAAAGTGTCCGCTTCTACTCCCACCTCGACGCGTTCCTTGTCCTGCCACCGTTCCTGCAGCTCCTTGTGCATTCGGTCGTACACGTCGGAGGACCTCTTCTCCTGTAACTCGCGATGCATCCTCTCGAACACATCGGAGCACACCCTCAAAGGAGAGGAGAGGCCACTGCGCTCGGCGCTCTTGACGCCGTCATTGTCCGCCTCTAGGGTCTTTGTCTCCTCACTGTCTGGGGACTCGGCATTGGACTCCGGCGCGGGAGAGGCGCCCGACTTCTCGACTGGTTCGCAGTAGAACTGGGAATTGCTTTTCTCCTCGATCACCTCCTCGGGTTCGGTTTCGGGCGGCACCGTGAACGCAGCCTTGAACTTCAGGTCGACCTTCGAGAGTTGCCGTTTGAGGATTGAACGTTTTCCAGGAAGTGGACTTGCGTCTCAGCTCCGGCTTGGGCTTTTCGTCGGGCGGCGGCGCGGTTTCGTCGGTCGGCGCGGGTGCGGGCGCTCCCTCGGGACTGAGCGCGGGGGAGGGCCGCGTCGCACTCTCCTCCAGCTTCGCAACGCGGACGGGAAAAAATATGAGTGTGAAGAAGTGTGGCGTCACCGACAGCCGTCCGCGACGCGCTGGGGCGCCGCGGCCGCCGGTTGCGACATTGGGACACGATACGGATGTGAGGGAGAGATCGATGTCCGAATGTGAACCTGCGCGGGGAGGCGGGCGGGGCGGGGGGCAGAGCGCCACCTACGTGCTAGCTACCAGAGTGGAGAGTGAACAGGCGGATGGGGAACAATCTACCGACGCCATGCTGTGACACTACGGGACCAGTGGGAGGAGCCGGGGCTGCTGCGGGGCGCTCAACATAAACGCGGGTCGGTAACGTGAACTGAAAGTGGCGTGCCCCTGCCGGCTAGCAAATAATTGTAACTAAATAAAAATGCAAATCAAACATAATGTGAAGTAGTCGTGGTCACCCGCCACTAATGTCTACGTCTCCGAGCGTCCGGTCCGGTCGTGTTCTACTAGTGCCGGCGTGGCGTCTCATCGATCGTTCCTCTGTGCTCCGGCTAGCGTCTACCACGCAGTGTGGGACAAACACAAGTTACCACCATCATATACACATTTTACTAAATCATATCTAAGTAAATATAGTGTCAAATTAAATTTTATATTTCTTTTATATGGCCAGATCGTGACTATGAATAGTTGTATGTATTGACTATTTGAAGAAACTATAAGCTTAAGTTCGACTCTCATCATTTCAGGACAGTATATATATTATTTTAATAATCTTACTGTTCGAGTTTTATTGATGTCGAATATAGAAACAACTCCTTGTGCTGCCAAAACGATATCAATGAAATCCGAACTTTAAGACTATTACGATAAAATTTAATTTTAATTTTCCGTTCTATCCTATCCTTAAATGCCTTCGCAGTAGTACTACGCGGCGGATGCTTCAGAGGAACGCGTGTGTGCGCGTGTCAGCGCGGCTCGTACCTGGTCGAGGCTGGGCGAGCGCTGTCGCTCGGCGTGGCGCGGGCGCAGCCAGTCCGCCGCCGCGTGGTACAGCGCGCCGGCCGCCAGCGCCGCCACCACGCAGCGCCGCCACACGTCCACCACCACCACGCCACGCTCACCACCCCACGCCATTCTGACAAACAATGCCGTCATGAGCAAACGACTCCGAGTACAGACGCGGTGCGTGCGTAGAGAGCGGCGCTCACAGTCCGTATGAGGAGTTGATGGTGAGCGCGGCCACGGGGTGCGGCGCGCCCTGCTGCAGCGCCACGAGCGCGGGCTGGAACCCCGCCGCGCGCCGCACGCCGCCCGCGCCCGCCGCGCCGCGCACGCGCACCGAGCCCCACGCGCCGCACGCGCCCCACGTGCCCGACCCGCCGCCACTGGGAACCTGCCGCGCGAGTTGTAACAACTATCATTTACTTTCATAAGATGCCATACCACTGATTTTATAAGACAAAACCTCTACTTCAAGCTATAACAATACGATTGGACGACCCCCGATCACGTATATTTAAGTCCTCCTAAGTTTTTGCTGCAACTTTTAATGATATAGACGTGTATGACTAAAAGCGCTCACTCTTCTGCTCTCTCCGTCGGTGGAGTCCCCGCTGCGGCTGAACGACATGGAGCGCGCGCTCTCCGGCTCGGGCGACGTCTCCTCTTCTAGCGTGTCACTTATCACTGGAATTTCTAGTACCTGCCGCCCCATGTAAATATATATTAGTAGCCAACGAAAGTTTAATATCACAACACACCATTACAATCGATCAAAATGAAATAGCGGGATATCGCCATTTATGGTCCTTCGAGTCAGGTTACAACTTTGCAATAGGTGTCATAACAGATCAAGTTAGAAAAACGTGTTTGTCAACTCTACATTTTGCAAAAATCGACAACGCACCGACTGTCGGCCGCGGTCCATTATAATAATTGGTCGTGATGATTCATCACGCGCCCTATTGTGACTTTGCCGACCGTTTGCTATAAAACATGTGTGATCTCACATGTGTCTCGCCGTGCGTGTCCGTCTTGCGGAACTTGAACAGCACGACGTGTCCGTGCGGCAGCGCCACGGCGAGGCGGCGCGACTCCGCGCACAGCGCCATCTGCTGTATGGCGAGCGGACTGTCCTCCGCCGCGCCCGCTCCGCCCGCGCCGCCCGCGCCCCCGCCGCGCCTCTCGAACACTGACAAACAAATTCAGACTTAAGGTAAGGCTCTAATGAGTCCATTTTAGCTGGGTTATAACAAATACTTCATTAAAATTCATACCCAATAATAACTTGAATATGGATTAACTAAAATGAAACTGACCTTTGGAACATTTTAATTTGTACAATATTTGTAAGGTGCCCGCACTCGCGTCCCAGAACTTGACGCTGCCGTCTGCATGTCTGAAAAAGTATACAATTTAATGGAAACAAATATATCAAAGAATAGAGAAAAGATTTTTTTATAATTTCAAAGTCCACTGATGAAAATATACTTTACGGTTTTTATATCAGTTAGTCGTATTCCAGAGTTAATTGGTAAGCGTCCAATGAAGGAAACTGCGTCGTATTTATCAACTTCATATTTTGATTGCACTGTACTTATTATCAAGTATAGTACAGAAACAGTTTGGAGCAAAGGATCACAAGTAGTCTTCAAACATACTGTCTAGTAAATTAATGGACTCTGAATGTGAAGACGTATCCTGAATAAGGTTGGGTAATGTCGGATGGGGAGGAAGGCATCATGTGACTGACCCGGTGAGTATGATCTCGCTGTAGGAGCAGGAGGCGGGCGCCCACTCCCCACCGTTGATGGGCCACAGCTTCTCACTAAAACCCGTCGCCTTCTTGTTCCCCTGCCGGCCCACTGAATAGAACGCCGGGATCTGAAATGTTAAAATTTAAGATCATAACAGTAGTAAAATTGCAATAATTATAGATAACAAGGGAGTTTTAATGTATATATGCTGTGTAAGATCGATGGACTGGACAGCAATGACCTCGCAGATGGTAAAAAATTAACCATAGAAGATTGTTTTTAAGAGTCCAATTTGCATCCCTGCTGGTTGACTTATAGTAATTCTGGTGACTATTTAAGGTGTAATAATATCTTTTTACTCATAATGTGCCGTAAAGTTACCCTTTGTTTTTTGTTTTCGCGGAGAAAGTGCCTTATGACGACTGAGCGGTTATGTTGGGGTCAACGTGCCTTACGGCCCGGCGTTGAGCCACCCGGATTTGATCTTGACCTTCGGGTGACCGCCGGGCCGAGTCCCTAACCTATATAACGCACGGCATACCAACTAAAACTCCGCGGTGGCCGTCTTCGGCGCATTAGGGACGACTGTGGGCTTCCTCCGTCTGAAATGTTTTAAGTTTTCGTCCGCAGTCGTCCCTGCGCGGTGCCGCCTGTTGCGGCCCGTCTCCTGCCGTAAAGTTACCCTGCCATGCCAGGGAGACACAACTGTCAGTCATTACTCACCAGGTCGGAAGGACAGTCAGCAAAGTAAGAGCAGCAAGTGACGGGCGACTCGTGGATATCCATAGGGTAGGGGTTCTCGAAGCAGGGGTAGCCAGGGGACAGCAGGTCGATCACCACCAGGTCGTTCTGCAGCAGCACCACTATCGCGTACGGCTCCTGGTAGTCTGGAAGTAGCAGGGAAACAATGTTTATTATTTTCATCAAGGTAAAAAGAATATCTTAACTGGTAACTTATTTCATAATAGGGAACCGACTTATGCTTGATTTTGTACATTGTTCTATATGTAGTTTTTAATAATACGAAAAAGAAGCACTCTTGCAAAAACTACATAAATATTAGTTGAAAAATAGCTAGTAATTCATATTTCAAATATTGTAACGTGCAGAAATAGGCGCATTATGAGGATATCGCTTCATCTCTTTCTTTCGCACGCATCGTAATTCCCGATGACGCCAAATGTGGGCATTTCGTCTCTTTTCTGCTTCTTGTTAATTACCCTTTCCATCGAAATTCAAAGACTTATAACTTGTTGATTCTTTACCGGATTTTTATAATTCCTTCTGTGTTATAATTTATATAACGTAAATATTTGATATTAGCAGAGAACAAAAATTAGTCCGGTACCCTATGATATACACAGTTTTGTATAATGGAGTTCTTTTTATTTTAATACTTAGACATAGACTGGAAAACTAGTTCCTGTATTAAAAGATTTGGGGTGATATAGAAAGAGGGTGTAGTGGGTGAGGTGGTTGGGTGTGATACCGGCGGTGTGGGGCGACTCGCAGAGCGTGACGAAGTCGACCACGCTGTGCTCCATCTCGAGCACGGTGGTGCTCTTGCCGTTGAGCACGGTGATGCTGTGCGTGCGACCCGCCTTGTCCGTCGGCAGCCCGCCGCTGAACATCACCAGGCTCTCGCTGCGAATATTTAAACCAATACTTGAAACAAGAAGCACATCTCATTCGCGTGAAATAAGACTTCCAACATAGGAGGATATTTATGTCAGTGCATTATATCATTGTGTAAGAAATGTGTGAATACTAATCTAGATGTCTACTTGGGAACATTGAACTTAATACATACTTTTTAAACTAACATATTATTTTAGGAACATATAAATATGCCATTAGTCATTGAATATTAACAACGTAAAGCGAATATGAAATACTTACAATGTGCCACAACAGCACATCACAAACAAAAGCCAATTCCACGATAAGCCGCTTTGGCATTCGTTTTGACAAATGTTTAAAAACCTCCAGCGAGTGCAGTAACGAGTCTGGCTTCATTACGCAGGATCATATCTTCCGATCCATTAGTTTGGTTCGGCGTTAACGAGCTACGGCGACTGGCGATCATCACCGGCGAGTGCCGACCGTTACATTTAAATCGCTTTTTATTTATGTTTAATGACGGATGATTTACGAATAAATAACGAGAGTTATTTTGAAAAAATAGAAAAGAGTGTCGGTTAAATTATGATCGACTGATGTGTTGACTCGTTTGATTCAGCTGCTAATCGATGTACAGTTTAAATAATGGTAGAATCTTATTGGTAGTCATCGAAGTAGATGTTTAAAGACAGCAGTAGACTCACCCAGTCCGGGATGTTTTCCACTCTAGTCTGAGGATGGGCTTGCACGGCTCCAACTTGCCATCTTTGCTTGCTTTCGCTGTCAACATACAGCATACATCTTACCGTAATATCACTTAACTCATAAATTAACTATAAATAACTATTCAACTTTCAATTGCCTCTAAAATATTCCAGAGTCCCCGATTTAACATTAGTATAAAGTTAAGATAGTTCATAGACAACAAAATATGGATGGTTACCGTGTGGGTAAGACAATGAGGATGGTCGTGGCGCGCGACCGGTCCAGGTGGCGAGCGCACCGTCGACGTGCGCGCTCATGAGCTTGCCGTCGTGGTGCCAGGCGGCGGCGCGCACGCCGTCCGCCGCGCCACCCGTGCCCAGGTACCCGCGCCACTCCGCCGCGCGCGCGCGCAGGTCCCACACCACCAGCAGACCGGTCTCGAACGCTATCAGCAACTGTCGCACACATTTCAGGATACGTTTATTGTTTAAATAAATACTTTAAGGTTTTTTTTGTCTTCAGACGGTAAGGGGCTATACTTTATTTATTTTTTTTATTTATTTATTTCCACATACACTATTTTACAGGTAATACCCAATACAATAGCGTAGTACAATAGTTATAATATTTTATTATTATTTACTATTACATAAGCAGCCGATTATATAACATACGATTAAATTGTGTCTGATGGTAAGCTATACACGTCATGTACACGTCGAGGCACGAATTGTGAGCACACTCGCGATTGGTCGATTCGATCCTTAGGCGATGCTCGCTGTCTATTGGCTTGCAAGTGTCAAGTGGCTACTAAACACTTTGGTTCAACTTGTACACCCGAGAGCTCGCCCTCACCACTGTTTTTATTTTATTTATTTAATATTTGGGAAACAAACAGAAAATATCAAATATAAATAATTAAAGAATATGTTACAGAATCCAGCGAAGTTTCCACTAATGAATAACACAGGTATGGAAAGAGTGATCTGTGCTTATAACTTGTGCTGGTTACTCTACATGTGATGCAAAAACAATAGATTCCGATGGTGATACCACTACTTATGGGCCGTCGTGGCGCTTACTAACAGGCGTACGACTTGATACTCGTTCGGTTACATGTAAACAATCTATAGCTGAAGGTTACCTTGCTGGCGTCAAGCGGGTTGTCGCTGATCTCCACCACAGCGCCAGGGTGGTTTGGCCTCGTGCTGCAACAATATTATAATTATAATAATTTAGACGGGTATGCGGCATCGCCCGAGTTATTTTATTGTAATAATAATAATATCAGCCCTGTATTATATACTTGCCCACTGCTGAGCACGGGCCTCCTCTACTACTGAGAGGGATTAGGCCTTAGTCCACCACGCTGGTCTAGTGCGGATTGGTAAACTTCATACACCTTCGAAATTCCTATAGAGAACTTCTCAGATGTGCAGGTTTCGTCACGATGTTTTCCTTCACCGTTAAAACGAACGATAAATTCATAAGAATACACACATGATTTTTTAGAAAAGTCAGAATTGTGTGCCCTTGCGATTTGAATCTGCGGATATTCGTCTTGGCAGTTCGTTCCACACCCAACTAGGTTATCGCCGCTGTAATAATTCTACAAAAAAATTATAGGTTTAATTTAAAGGATATTTGCAGCGATACTTTGTATTATTTTCTCAGTAAATAACACAACAAATCACACTTGTTATAAATAACAAGTTTCTCCTTATCTAGCTAACTGTTATATAGGTGCCACCAAAACTAAGCTAGACTTTAGCCTGTAAAAAAATTAAACGAAATAAATAAGCTGCCTGATATACTAAAATCATAATACTTTTTTGTTTCGCCATAATCGGGTAAAAAGGGATATTATAAGGCTCTCGTATATGAACATATTACAATGACTTTTAAAATCAGCCCTACGATAAATCGATCCGATCGTGTAGTGACGTCGGCCATCACACGTTAGTCGACGTGATGCGACGCGACGTCAGGTGCCGTCTCGTAGGTGACACGTCCCGACACGTCATCTTTTTTGTTGTGAGACGTTCTCCTCATTTATCAAAATCGAAACGTGATACGACGGCGGCGAAAGGGTACCTACATAATATCTAAAACGTCTAACATATTAAACAGTTATTAATGATATGTGTATTCGCACACATTATAGTCACACGTTATGTATTGACAATGGGGACAAAAATTTAACAACATTTTTATGCACTACGAGGGTAAATTACAACTCTTTTCTTCATTTTTAAGTAAGGAATTATTTCTTGCCGACAATTTTACTAATAAATTTAATCACAGGTGTATGTAAATTTCATGAAACTCTACCATATTTACTTAAAGTATTATGTAAAGCACGTAATACTGTCGCCACTCGCTAGAGTCTTCAAACTGTAATACACGCGCCTTAATCTTAGTTACAATTGGGAAAAATTGTATGTAATTTTTATTTATGTTTTGTTACATAAATTGTGAAGATATAAAGACAATTAGTTATGTTTTGCAGCTCGCTAATTTATATAACTTTTCAAAATAAAATACTATACATGTTTATATATCTATATAATAATATATACGATGACCGGCATTTGAATTGTAAAGTTAATACATAATAACGTCGTCAATTATTAACAACACAGCTTCGAACAGTCGTCTCTGAACGTCGGCGTCACGGCGCCACTTGTTGCCACTGTGTCCTCCCCACCTCTCCTCTACCCACCCCCTCCGCTCTCGGGCTCGTGTCAGTGGCGTGATTGAACAAATGGGGCGAGTTCATGGCGTCCCGAGGCAGCTGAGCGGCGCCAAGCTCGCAGTAATCACGTGTTAAGACGACTGTCATTTCGGTATGTACTACTTACGAGAATAATATTGACATAAGAGATACGTTTTTTATTTCTGGACAATGAGACCAACTCCTTCGGACTTCGGACATGGTAGGCACCAGTTGCGATGGGTGAAATTTTTCATAAGGTAACCCTATGGAATGAAAAAATGACTCAGCTAAAATATCGCTAAGTCGTCAATTTATTAGAAAACAAAGACGAAGACGAACATAAATAAGCCTAAAGGGGAAGCCGGTAGGAATCGGATTGTAAAAAAACATTTTTGTATTACAATAGATTACATATGTATATGTCATACGGATTTGCTTTCAAATTGTCTGCTTTCATTTAAATATCCATTAAACGAAGAACTATACATAAATTCTTGACTTTAGTAAACTTCGTACTTTAGACGGCGTTTACACCACTATGCTTAGTCGTTAATGGAAAAAAATTCAAGCGAGTGTGTGTCACGGCTCGCGGCACCCGAACGTCGTAAATGGATATTGAAATATTATTCAACATGACATGTAATATGTTCTTAACGACTTCACTATTATTTAATAACTAAGTCTTTAGCTCATAATTTATAGCAGGTCTACACAGGTGTCAGTTTTTCAGCAAACAACATTCTTTAATAGTTAGTCATAATATGAAGCCATATTAAAACTCTTCATCGCCGATGTCTAAGGAGCTCCTTGTTGAGATAAACAAGCGAACAAGTGGACTCGGCTCCCTCTCCTGCGCATAAAGCGAGCGTCAATCGCGGGTTGTGTCTATCAACGCAACAAAAGAGCTCTATGTAGAGCGCTATCGTTGATCTGGCGAGCGGTGACAGACATCAAACGAATCGCGGGTATCTTTACCAGCTTGTGTATAAATACTCTATTTATAATTGTCAAGAAATACGCTTAGTTCTGACCACCATACTAGATTGCAAGTATGCATGTCGACGTGGGTATTAACGAAACATTTTCGGCATAAACAAGCAGAATATATATATGTAAGAATCGGTCAATTGTTGAAACATTCTGCTAGGCGTAGGGGGTTTAATGATGTAACCTTTCTAATGATAGTATCTTAAATATATTTGTTAAGTCTTCCGAGGGGCACACTAAATAGCTAGCTGTAAGGAATAAAAAATATACTGTAAAACATTAAAACTGATTCAACAACGACCAGGCCTTGGGTTTATAAATGAATATAATGTAAGTTTTTGTACAGCAAATATTGACGTCATTTCCAACAATAAGCTTACACGATTATTCCACAACATTACAGACGTCGAGCGCTTATCGCATTACTTAAGTGTAGTAGTACGCCCATAAACGCTTTGTTTCAACCGAAACATCTCGCATCATACAAAAATAGCCGCTAAACAAACGCGCCGAGCGTATACATTAAAAATCTCGTTGTGTTCAGATGATTTTCCAGCTGCGATAGCAAACTGAATGGCGACATAAACGCGGCCGCGCAACCGTCCTCAACTGTTGCGCAACAATGCCGATAAGAGTCGCTCTCACAAAGGCACATCCGGAGTGTCGCTACAACCATCCCCGCCGCCCCCGCGCCGCCCCGCCGCATCTCCAACCGCCCTTCACGCGCTGCCCGTGCTACGCTCCACGTTGCGTTCGGAATATCACGCCGTGTATATCTGTTATCGGCTGTCTGTCAGTCTACAGTCGGTACACGCTTACAATACAAACTTAGCATCACACTAGTACTGTCATTTCATATCTCTACTGTTTAATAAAATACTGTAAACGTTATATTAGAGATGTGGCATATACTTACAAATAAACTCGCAAATTTCAAGCGCACAGATAAAGTAAAACGAGCCCAACTAAACGTTAATATCGCGGAGAAATATCTATTCAAATTAAAAATCTCCATTTTACGTATTCAAATAAATTGCGCACAATTATCTGGTCGAGTACACGCCACCAGCATTTTTTATTATATTCCCTAGCGCTCAGTTTCCACAAAACCGACTTTTTTCTTCATAATTTATATCATTTGAAGAGGGCTAACAAACGAGCCTATTCACTGGAGGCTCTTGCGTTATTTTTTATTAAATTTCAGCGCCATTGTCCGACACGTCTGCGGCGGACGTCGTTAGCCGGAGGTAATTTCGAATAAATCATAAAATCCTCCAACAATGACAACCCTGTGAAGTTTAATTGTCGCGATTGGCGGATGTTCGTTACGACGCCATGTTGTGCGCCACTGAGCGCACGTCGTTTGAATTGAGGACGCTTGGCGGGCGTCAGGGCTGTCGCTCGGCGTGCCCGAGGGTGAGTTATAACGATGGGCATTGTGTGGGCATCTGCGTTAATAAGAAGGGCGAAGGGTAAAGACGGAGAGTGCGGGCGCCACGCGGTCGGCAATTAAACGCATTGTTTCTGACGAGAGCATCGACCGCGCCGAGCCGCGGCCGACGCCGGCGGCGGCGTCGCCGGAATACTGGCGCGTTCCACTCCACAAGTTTCTGCAGAGGTTAGAGACTTCATGTGAATAGCGTTTGAATATCAATGTAGCGTTTTATTACTGAATGAGATATAAACGCAAACTTATTTTTTATAGCTTACTTACTTTGAAGTTATCTAATCGACAGGTATAGCTACTACACGGTTTGAAATGATCATTACTCGCACTATTTAATAAATTGTGGGATGTGGAGAATCTTCTCCATCAATACAAGTTCGTCTAAAGTTCGTCAAACGCTTTCTTATAAGAAATATCTTTTAGGCAAGCCACCCTTTAGCGCTCTCTACCAATAACAATAAAAAGTAGTTGATTAGCATGTAGTTTAGTCGTTAGGCACACAGTCCCGCCGCTGTATTTAATTCTCTCGCGATGGCAGGTGCACAGCTTTATTGAGACGACTGCCAACCACTCTAATGCAATTAGCGACAGAAAATAAAAATAACCGTTAAAAATATAATTGCGCCATGCTCTAGTTATTAGAGTTAATTTAATAAATAAGGGAAATAAATACTATTAATAATAATTTTATTTAATTTCATTTCCCCAACACCGACAATAAATTGAACCTTTGTAGTGATCAATGGTTGTATTTAGTTCAAAGGTTGATACCTTACTAGTACCATAAAATTACAATTATAATAAATTAATTACTAACCACTTTATAAGTTATTATTAACAATCATGACGATCTCCAAACAGCTCAGTGCGCCGGTAACAGACAGCGAACTTATTAAGACTAAATTCACGTATAAGAAACAATGGAATCAAAGAAGCAGGACAATAAAGCGAGTAATGTAAGCGGGATTTATGACTGCGGCGCGAGCTTAGAGCTCGCTTATAAGAGGTATTTAGATCACGTCGCGAGGCAGGTTTGCTTCCGTCTTCCTTAGCCATCTTTGTCTCGATATATCCTCGGGACTTAAGCAGTACTTCTTTAATCACTATTAAACGGTAGTGAAGGTGCAAAATTCCCAAACATAGATTGTCATTTTATCTTTTATTCTACGTAAAAGAATAGTATTTTTTTTATTTGTAATTGTATGTCTGTAGGATTCGTATTTGATGGACTTTACCTTGGTCCCGAATGGTGCTATCGCTGCACCTGCCGTGAGACCAGATTCCACATTAGTTCAAAGCATTACTTTGAAAGTGACATCTACAAAAATGGTAGACAACTGTGGGCAAAGGACGTCAATTTCAAAATACCTTGACGCCTTTTACACCTCCATACGTATGAGTTGTTAATCCACATTGCCAGACAATATAGGACTTTGATGGAACATAGTAAGGATGTATTCTTTGTATCTATTATTTGGAGCGGAAGTACATGAACGTAAAACATAATAGCGTTTTTAATTACTCCCGGCAGGCTATGGTTGTTACGCGAGTCATTTGACATAAACGATAAACTTTTAGTACATAACAGCTCCCGAATGGGAATATCTTATAAAAGCTCGATTTGGACATACTTTAATCAATTCGAAAACGTTTTATAACTTGTTTGCTTTTTGCGATTTTATAGCATTTAATGGATTCTGTAAAAATATAAGCGAATAAAATTCAATGAAGATATCGCTATGTTAAAGCATAAATAAAATTTTCTTACAATATTAAGTCCATCGATATACATGTTAAACCCTTCTTGTACAAATTTCTTGTCCCAATTTAAACTATTTGACATGCAACAATCTCCCAACAACATTAAACCAGAGCGTAAAGTTTCCTCTTTGTGATATCTGAAGCCAAGCGCGGATAGAATTAGATCACGTCGGACGCGTCCGTGGGTCGGTTCGTCCGCAACAAGTGTATGCAAATGGCAGCGGCGCAGATTTATGGATCGCTGCAACCCGAGCCGATTTTGGTAAAGACACTGTTTTATCTCATTTAATTGCCATTGATTTAAGAGACTGTAATATTTCACTTGTCGTGTACTTAGCTTTTTAACGATGGTGTTATGTACTCTTTATTAAAAGTCTAAGGCAAAATGGACAATTTTATTTATGGCAAAAATACTAAAATTATAGGGTGCAATTAAGTTTTTAAAAATGGTTCACAATAAAGATTAATTTAATTTAAAAAAAAAAAAAAAATTATAGGGTGGTAAGGATTATTGGATGAAATTGTTATCCCTATAATTATGAAAGGAAATTTTTTCGTTTTGTCCAGTACTTTGATTGAGGCAACGCAAGTGCTTGAGCCGCCATTAGTCACAGAATGATCACCACGCTATGTAGTACATGTTTAGTTAAATACGTACGCATGATACTCAAAACAAAGAGGTTGGTACAATAGTATAGTAAGAGAACAGGAGAGACTTATTTTAAACTAATTATTTAGGATGTATTCTCAATATTAATTGTTGCTGGACACGCGAAGTCCTAGTAAGAGAGCAGTGTAGTGCCATTTCGATGGTGGCGGCGGTCGGCGGCGCGTGCCAACCGGAACGTGAGCACTGAGAGAAATCAAAACATTTGAATGGGAGCAGTCGACCGTGCGGTTCCTATTAGCTTGTTTATGAAAACAACCCCTCACCGCTCCTCGGCGCCCCGCACCGCACCCTTGCGCGGCGAAGCCTTTGTTGTTAATTAATGGAAACTAACATGAATGCATCCGTAATTATTAAACCATCGATAATGTCGCTCGCACCGCTTTCGCCCCGCGGCTCTACAGATCGCAATCTGCGATGTTAATTAATTATACAAGAGCAAATTAATATTACAGTTTGCCTAATTGATTCATTTTCAAAAAGGGAACACATAATATGTATCGCCGGATTTATTTTCTATGTATTTCGTGTTCTATTCTTTTAGCATGTTTAAATGAGAACTTTTCCTTATTATCTGTCACATCTTCTTGTTTCGTCATAAAATTAAAAAAATGTTATCTAAACTGTTGTGGTTGCCCTTACATCAATTTGATATGTCTAACACAACGCGTCCCGTCCCACGTCGGCACGCGTATTCGAATTGCAAGTTTATAGCCCCGGCGCGTGCGGCTGACAGCCTGTTACCAACTACCCCCGCTTTACATGTTCCTGCATCAAACGCGTTGTTCGACATAATTAACAGCTCCTACATCTACAAAGCTATTGACAAGCGCCTAGTAACAAAACAGCAGTCATAAAATTTCGCTATGTTCAGCGCACGGGTATACGCTAATATTTAAGGAGTAGGTGTCGCTTAAAAATAGCGGCTAAACAGAAAGGGGACATTAATTTTGTAATTGAAGTTGAAACATACTCGTTTATACTATACCTTACCGGAATACATAAGACAGGATCTAGAGGGTTAAGCGTAGTGTTCTTGGCTAGAGCTTGACATGGTTCGACAGACCAAGAAGGGATTAACGAATAAAGTCGACATTGAATCCACTTTGGGTAGCGCCGAGTGCGGAAACCAAATTAATATAGTAGCATATCAGTAAGCAACCTATAGTTGGCATCTCAGTGGCATAGCTTGTAAATATATCTATATATCAGTTCATTAGCTTAGTGGCAGTTATCATGGGAAACGGTGAGGTATTAAGATCAGTTTAGTTTTATTTTGTTTTTAGCTTAACTTTAATTTAGACTTATATTCTCATGTTTGATTTAGAAATTTAACTTAGCCGATTCGTCGATGTAAGATATAAGATATGGTTTTTAAAACAAGTAGATTAACAAACACAGACCTCAACACAGGCGTTCCACAATATTAGCAGTATTGTGATTTTCCATTCATCAGCCACATTCGGGCAGGCGGAACCGCGAGCAAACATCAGTTAGTACACCATAAAATTGAACCACAATACTGTCAAACACAAACAAAAGTGAACTAAACGCCGCTATTTGTACGACAAACATTGCAAGCAGCAGCAAGCACTTTATTCGTACCGGGATCGTTTATATTCGCAGGGACTGTGCCGGGCACTCGCCAACTACGCCGAACTGCCTTGGACGTCTTTATCGGACCACCACTAAAGCACGTAATCTATGTACGCTGACCACACAGCCAAAGAGAATTGCGAACATTGTTGCAACCAAGCAAAGTTACTTCAGGATCTAATACATTCACGTACTTATTCAATTTTAATATACCTTTTAGTTTATTGATGCTTATCCCTTTAATTTCAACACCATAATATTCTTCCTATTTAATTTATACAGATATACGAATAATAACATATGTTCATAAAAATCTCGTAGAAGTTCTACGTCGCAACAGTAAGTCACATAGTGTTTCGTAGCAAACCGTAGCCGTCAGATGATGCTCGTAGGTCGTAGCATTTCTCAGTAAAACGCTACGGCTAATACTAAATGCCAGTATGTATAGCTGTCGTAGCCTATCGCATATAGATGAGCGTGTCGTAGTAAATGTAGCGTGGTATTAGTGACATAGCTGTTGTAGATTTTTTTAAATATTTTGTTGCAGTTTATTGTGTTCTGTGCTTTCTTTATTTATTATATATTATTATCGTATTCTATCTTGTAGTTAATGATAGTCTTTTAGAAGCTAATATAGTATGCATTAATGTACTCAAACCTCATTTATCCACAAGTTCAAAGAAAGTGGTCTTTCATTATGCAAGCATAAAGCCTTTTTGAGAATTTAAAATGTAATTCCTTTATGAATAAAAATACAAATATCTAAAGTATGAAGTATAATTAAATTACAAAGATCAAAATTAACGAGCACTCAGAAAAGGTAAACCGACTCTCAAAAGTGAGGCAATAAATTAAGAATTTCACGAGTGGCGGTCCGGCCTTAATACACGGAAAATAAGGTCCAAATTAGATTTATTCAAAGTAATGACGCACTTAATTAACTGAAATTGCTCTTACATTTTTATTTCATTTCCTTTCTTATAATAAAATTAAATATTAAGTCATTTAATGATACTCGAATGAGCCAAAATCACAATGACAGTAACTTTCACTAGGAAATACTTTAAAATAATGTTTCTCGGAAATTTAACAGGTAATCCTTTATAGGTTTGATTTTGATTAAAGTAATTTCACGAAAGTTTATAAACTCATCAATCAAACCCTTGTTGCTGAGATCCCAACTCCCTTATCCTCCCTTATTTACTTTCCTTCCTTAAAGGTAGCGGGATCTTCATTACTTCTCTAACATTATGATTGTTCGCATTCGCTATTTCTCTCATAGCGGTTTATAGATGATCACTACTAGGTGCATCACTTAATCTTTAGCTAAATAAAACATCACTTGCTTGACTTGACAGGACGAATAATTCATCCATCTGATAAGCACCAAAAACGCCGATATTATATAATACGCAAGATAACTTTTAATTGCGGCATAGTATTATTTATACTCGCGACTTGTCATACTCAAAAAATGATATTAAACTTCAATAATGACCACCGCGTACTATGTCTTTTCAAGCAGCACACAACACTGCTCTTTAGAAATATATAAAACTGCAGTAGCGAAGGGTCCATATCCCGACACCTACCGGCTTCTCTTCGTAATTTATATAAACTCTAATTATCATTAGAAAGGTTTGCAAACCGCATTTAGGTATTCTGGTACCTTGTGTTGTATCTGGTTACCTTTCGGAAAACTTCACCCTTTGCAACTGAAACGCTGGAGTCAGACTCTCGCGTACGATATCTTAGTAAAAAGTGTAACCGCAAGTATAACAATGTAAAGAAGTTAACGGAGTCCCGAGAGCCATGAAACCTAATGTGAGTGGTTCGTGTAAAGTTTTACGAGCTGCGAGTGTCGCAGGGCGAGTGCGAGCGGCACTCTCGCCGCGTGGAGACGTGATTATCGTCCGAGGATCCTCTCGTGTTATTGGGATTGGACGTGCGCTCGGATACCCTCTGTACGTGTTTGATTAGAAAAAATGAGATTGAGATTTCAACATGTAGTGGTTCAATAATTATAAGGGACGATTTTTATTTTGGATTCAATTATAAGTATAATATAGTTAAAACATAATGTTTACTGACAAAAAGTGTCTTTTTATATACGGTCCCCAGAATTATGACAATTTTCCCTGTTACATAAACTAATAGACCCTGATTCACGATGCATTGAAACGCGACACAAGCGATGTAGCCACTATCTGCACAATTAGCAAAAATGCCAAAATCTCTTCCCTTTACACATTCTGTTATTGGTGGCCCCGCCGTCTCTCGCAGGTTGTTAACCACTAAACGCCTGCGGTTAGGTTTTACCAAAAATATACTGAAATACGAATTAGTTTACAATCAGAGATAAAAATTTTGTATAGTAATGAAGCTGCAAGGTTTCCGCTCTGCCGAAAAACCGCTGCAATAATTTATCTTTCAAATCAAGAGGGATTAGTTGATGCTGTGGATGTGTGCAATTTATGAGCTCTAATGGACGCGATGTACAAATTGCTACTGCACGGATGTAGAGGGATAATATATACATTTAAATGAAGTTCTTGTGAAAAAGTAATGAAGCTGGTCTAGTCACAGGGATTTTATATAATGCTTACGATGTTGTTTTTTAAGTATAACATAGCTTTTTTTTATACCGGCAACGTAAAGTGACCCCATTCCTGATGGTAAGTGGAGCAGAGTCCAGGTAAAATATTGACTAACGAGTGATGATTATCCCTCGCCAGTCGACACAATAGTGCCGGCTTGTTTAAAACCGGAAATACATAGGCTGATCCCGAAACGTACCATGCAAAGGGCACCATAAGTTTTGTTACAATAATACGTTCAATGTGTTACCGTCATATAGTACTAGATGGCCAAACCATCACACAGTAATAACAGATTACTAGAAGGCAATTCAGTACCCTAACATTTGAGTAACAATTACTGCTCTCTCATCAAATAGCCAAACAGCGAGCCCGTCAATCACAAGTGGAGCAACAAACTAGGCGTAATCGCATGACGTCACGGACATCCCTAATTACAGACTCACAGAGGCATCACAATCCAATTATCCTTCCGATGTAACTGCGAGTGGTGACGCTCAATCGACGGTAACTTTGTTACGTGGTAGTGGACGCTTCATACGTCACCGATGACTATTTGGCGAATTTCTATCAAACTTCTCCGTTTGTTTTGCTTCGATAGAGTACCTATGGTGGTTAGGTTGCAAAGCAAACATTTCAAATCGCACTCAGAAATTGGTACGCTTATTGCTGAAAAGTTTTGCCCAATTTTTCGTACTATGCTGCGGAATGGAACTTTAAATGGAACTTTAAATTTGTACCTATTATGCGTTTGATCGTAGCGATTTCTCAGGCTGCTTTTGCTCTTCATTACATTATTATTAATTTGTTTAACGATCGTAAAAACAGATAAACGGTGATTGTCATGGTGTAAGTATGTCGACGGAAAGTGAAATTTCTAAATACTCCATAACTTGTTCCTTAACACAACACAGTAACTCTGCTAATGGTATTTTTTTAAATTAGATTTTGTGATAGGACGATAACACACATTTCATTAGTATACGCCACGCATGACTTTAATATTTTTTGAAACCAGCTATAATTTTTCCGATGACATTGTCGGACAATTAATTGCTTACAAACCAGAAATTGCGTAATTTTCCCGCTTTGAAATATTTAGACCAAAAATCTTGTCTAAGCTCTCAACAAAGCAGGGAACACAGTACCTAACATAGCAATCTAGAAATAAAATTTAGCATCGATTTTACTTACCTAGACCCTAAACGACAGTTCTGTAGTCTTTGTACATTATGCGGGGACAGACGTAACAAATTCCCTCATAACTCACCCCCACATTGTACAAGATAACAATATAATTCTACCTTAACGGCCTTTAGTTAAGATAAGCCCTAAAGGACACGTTATCTTGTCGTGTTCAGCGCATCGTAAAGGGCAGAGGCATTATCGTAGCAGGTGACGCTAGGGGCCCAGACGTTATAGTACGTGGCACAGCATTTGGTTCGGTTAAACATAAGCGTTCGGGATTCGATCAGTGCTAGGGCCGTGCTCTGTACGGATATTCAAAACATTTTCTAGTACGAGCGATAAGTGCTGACAGCATCAGAATGATGATAGATCATAGACGTGTGATCACGTTAATTTAAATGAGATTAATAGTTTCAAAACCGTCATCTACATTTTTCATGACTTAGCGTACGCCAAGATAGATGTGGCTTGGATTGGACGGATTTGAGGGCGCCATATCTTTATATACTAATACGGTGCGCCTCCGCCCCTGCACGTCCATCTGATTAATATGAGTGATCACGCTCTATTGTGTTGAATGGTTTGTTTATCCTGTTTCGCTGTTCGTGCACATTTAGATATTGTGGACAGTTGGGTTGTGTTTATCTTCGGCAGTTTACGCGTAATGGATGCATAATAAATATTGTAATACGGCTGCGTTTGGTTAATGACATTAATTATGCAGTCATAGCTATTCTGTATAGAGTAGTAGTTCGACTGACATGTTTTATAGCATAAGGTTTGCAGATGAGCAGGATTATTTGATAGAAAGTGAATTATAGCCCATTACTAGAATGATGGGTTTTTGAAATTTACAAAAGAATGAAAATTACAATCGGAGGTGCAATGGACATTATGAAAGAGTTGGAAGCCTTTATCAGGGTTTTCGACAATGACTTGAATCGTAAGAAAAGAAACTGCTCAGTCGTCAATTTAAGCTGGTTTTGTACGGAATAGTGGTACCGATCAGATCGTGGCAACTGATTAAAGGCAAGACCAAAACCTACCTTTTCTGTCTAAACTCTAAACTGATCAGTTTAAAAACATTTCGGCTCAATCTCTTTGCGTTGCCATTACCCGGAGTGGTGTGAGCAGGTGCAGAACGCCGACACATTATCACCCGGCCTGTGTCGCCTCATTTTATACGTTAAGGTCGTATTCTATCCTGCTTTAGTGAACCTTAAAAAGTTTAGTACTTCTAAAGCTTGTCACAGATCACGCGCTTTGTTTTAACTTAGATAAGCTAAGCTAGGTCTAATAGTCTTGTTCAATAAATGACCCCTATCTCAATGCGATCATCAGAATAATGTAATCAAAGTAAGTCGTTTGTAAGCCGTGTAAAAAAAATTGATTGATCCATTTTCGCGATGAATAAAAAAAAAAGCGAGTAGGATCGTTGCATGCAAATGGCGGTAAATAGTTAGAAAGCATCGTCGCATCGGGGACTGCTAAAAAGTATTTTCATGTTTCGTATTTCGGGTTCAGAACCCACGCTAAGTTGCTTAGGAGTTGCTAAGGAGTTGGGTATACCGCAGACTATTTTTTAATGCTGCAGTATCCGCTCATGCCGAGTGCCATGTCTTGAAAATATTACAGAAATAACAATACAACTAATTTCAAATCAATCGCACTTTTGAAAGTAGGAAATGAGCTGCTGATATTCAAACGCTTGGACGGATATAAATTATACTATTTCGATCATATCAGTTTTCACACGAAAAAAAACGCATTAACGGCCATCACTCGTTTGGCCGCTACGATGCCACAGACGATATGCAGTCATACACCTTAAACTTACAACCAGCTTTTTTTCCATCGAGGTTGAATAAGATAATCTTATCTGAATTACTATGTGGTGGGTCTATTATACGCGAGAACTTTGAAGTAACAATACAGTTTACTAATGAAATCTTTTTTAAGTCCAAAAAGTCAAACCAAAACCTTGTTAGAACACAATGCTCGAAGTAATCAAAGTTTAATTAGATTTCTTTTTTTATCTCTGTGAAAGGTTATTTATCCATAGGTATTGAGCATAAATAAAGCATAAAAAGAGCAAAAATTTGAGAGCTATCTCTTACTGCCGTAGCGAGGGGGACGTTGTAAAACGCACAAAAATCAAATATTGCATTTACGAGCGTCGTAAATATGGAATTGAGATCGCGCGCGATTACTAACGCGGGTAGTTTACGTTTACGTTTAAGCGCCACTCGTAAAGGCACGAGGCTGATGTGCTGTATCGATACACCGGGCGGTAACCCGGCCATAATATTTTCTATCCTGACTCAGCAAAGTAAGTCTTTAGACCTGTGGGCTGTGAGTAAGTGCGGTGTAGTGTAATACAATATTCAGGTTGATTGGTAGAGTATTATATGGCCTTACGTCAGAGCATTATAATGTATGGAGTACAAATATATAGTAATAAATATAATTTTGATAGCATGGCTCTATAATACAAAACAGAACGAGCTAGACTGACAGAATTTTCACTATATCCAATGCACACTTTCCAAATCATCAAAGGTAATATTTGATATATTTATGTATAACGTTCCTGGCGCTCGAGCCGGGTGGGCAGGGCAGATAACGTGTAATAACGCCTGCTAATGCCCGGCAAGTACGCGCGGCGCGATGTTTGGACGACGTCAATCATTATGTATTATGGAGCTGTATCGGACTATGAATATTTCTACGTCAATTAATTGACTGTAGATTACCACAGATATAGTATTTTGAATAGTACATATAACACAAGTATAGTGTGTATAGAAAATGACTAAAAGGCAGATTTTACTATTTTATGAGACGTCTGTAAATAGGCACAAAATCGAGTGACAGATGAAAACCATCCTGAAATGTTTGTCAAAGGGATAAATCATGAACATAAAGCATAAGCAGGTGGGCATAGCTGATATAATAATGTAAGAAGAGTTAGGCCGTTCTACATGTTTATGTAAGTGTTTACTTACTTAAGTCTAGAAGTACTCACTACTACAAGTGCGCACATCTCAAGTCAAATCAACGCTAATCTATTATGGAGCAGTTGTCGGTCCCGCGGGAGCTCTCGCCCTCCCGTCCTCTATGTAGGTTGCGTCAACTCGCGCCACTGCGAGCTGCGAGCCCTCCAGTGTTTAACCAGCGAGAGGTTTGTAAGTGTTCACGTTTTTCACTTTTCACCACTAGTTTTGCTTTTTTTCTTGTTGTCCTTAACCTACTTAGTAATGTTAGTGAAACAGGCTGCTTGTACAATTATGTTGGTATGAATGGGATACCTCGACCTCACCTTTTATTATATTCTGTAGGTCAAATAATAAAAGAGTTGAAGAGACAATGAAGTGTGTACATTAAAATTATTGACAAAAAATATTCATTGGACCAAAAATCAAATATATTTCCACACATATTGGTCGTTTGTAATATAACAAATACAAGACGATTCGTGCAATATTGCGTGACATTTCACAGCCCATCCCGCGTGGTCCCTGTGACGGCTCCTGCGTACCAGTGTGCCGGGGAATACAAATGCGTCGATTACTCGCACAATACCCGGTGTGTGCCGCGATACGTGCGCGTAATGGCGTGAGCAGATAAATAACACTTTCCTCGCTTGAATGAATTTGGAAGTGTTGCAAAATTTGCCGAGTGATTTTTGTTTGAGTATAAAAAATACATTTTGTATTAGGCCGGTAAAGCGGTAAGTATGTAGGTATCTTGGCGGTAGGCACGTTATCGGTATTATTTATGGTTCATGTCACAGAAATGGTATATAGCAGAGTTTGAAGGAAAATTTATTTTTAAAACTATAATTTTTAATAATAAATATTTATTTGTGCTGTAAATTCGTGTGAACTGACATTGCTCTGATATATATTTTTTATAAATTACGGCTAGTAATCTTTTAATATATTGTGTTTCTTTATGTTCATTCATTTAATATCTCAAACAAATAATTTTATTCTTGAATACAAAATACCTTTAAATTTTTCTAAAAGAACTTTAAATACGTCTCTTATATACTCTCGACTTTTATGACGTCATACACATTCTGCGATGCAGCCACGCCGTCTATACGACAATCCCTATAACCATCGCGTGGAACGGTTATAGCTTCCATACAGACGTGTGAAGAAGGGGAACCGAGTGCGAGCGTTGTTGATATTACTCGAGTGCTTACAGTGACAAATGGTTACCTATGTCATATGCGATTATTAAATTTTTTATGATATTTGTCATTGTTTATTACTTTTTATTCTCAAACTAGCGACCCGCCCCGGCTTCGCACGGGTGCAATATTTCTCCACTATTTAATGGATGTTATTATACATATAAACCTTCCTCTTGAATCACTCTATCGATTAAAAAAAACCGCATCAAAATCTATTGCGTAGTTTTAAAAGTAGGGACAGAGAAAGCGACTTTGTTTTATACTATGTAGTGACATAGCATCGAGTATTTTCAGGAGATTGTGGACATTTCGTTAGTTACGTTAGGGCTATTGTCTCAAGAGACCTTTGCCACACGTCAGTGGCGAAGGATAAAGTAGTCCCAAAGGTAAACCGACACCATGTATAGGTTACTAATAGAATGCATAAATGCGATTTACAAATGGTTCTAATGATAATTAGATTTTACATATATTAAAGGGAAGCCGGTACGAATCGGGTTATATGAACCTTTAAATTAAACTATTTTCCCTCCCGTGACCATGAAGGCTGCAAAGTCTTCGAAACGTCGGGAGTAAAATAAAATATTAAAACCGCGATAAAATTCGTAAAATAGTTTAATTTAAATGTCTAACATTCGCGTAAACTTAAGAAATCATTATATGAACCTGTCGCAACTGCTGTATATTATTTAATACTCAGTTAACATGACTATCTGCTTGTATCATAGACATATTTCAATCCAAAATTATTCCGATTACTTACCCTATCAAAAAGGCATAAGCTAGGGCTTTCATGTGTTATTACCATCGATCAATCCTTAATTTAACCCGAAAACTTTTCCTTTTACCACATAATTAACAAACCCCTAACATAATAGTTGTCCAATTATCCACATCTATAACTTTTTCATCGCGTGAACAAAGCGCTGGAGTCACTAATTACGTAGTGATTAATAACGTGGACCCTCTTTTCCCGCCTCCGGACCCTATCGGGTCTAATTACGGGGTACGGGGCTTGCTGACCTCATAGTTGTTTTTATTGGACCTCTGTAGGGGAATCAGTTCACAGATCGATGGGTAGGAAAGAGAGATTCATGTTTTTCAAAAAAGAATATCAGTTTTTTAATATTCCGAAATAATTGGCTTTTGTGTTCACGAAAAAAAAACATTTTAAAATTATTTTCACGAGTAATTTAAATATCTCTTCAGTGAGAAGAAGAAGTTATAAACTTAATAGCAATAATACCGCAGGTCGGTTCGAATTATGTAAACATTTTAGAGCTATATTCTCAGTAAGATACATACAGTATTCAACTTAATTCATTTTAGTTTTTATTCCATATTTGATATTTACAGATAAGCAGTAAAATTAGTTTCTTCTCCATATTTGAAATTTAAAGAAGTTATCAAATACAATGTACTTACACTTCGATGGCCTTGTTCCAGTTGATGACGTATCCTGAGAGCTCGAAGGTCTCTATGTTGACGACGTGCACGTTCCCGCGCTCGGTGCCCACGTGGATCCACTTGGACTGCAGCGGCAGGTGGAGGCACGTAATCCTGCAGACAACACCACATGTCATGCTGTAGTACAGATAGGGTTACTTGCTGAACAGTCAATCGTACCACAGGCGAGCCAGATAATAGTTCCGTTGTGCCACTTTACTAATTATAATAAATATTGTTCACTGTACCTGGTGGAATAAAACTTATTAATCGAATCGGAAAGTACTCGATCGAAGAAAGGAGTACCGTTCTTCGACGGATACCAGTGTTATGTCGGCCGGTGTTACGGCTACACGTTGGAATGTGGCTCATTGGGACGAGCAATAGTGGGGAGGATTCAATCAAGTGTGCTGGTTTACTGAAAGCACAGAAAGACTAATTTAGACTCGCCTGTGGAGACAGTTATTTTGGAATCGATTTTTTGCATAGAAAACTCGAAATTTCTGGTTGGTCCTGAAATATTGTACGAGTGTAAATGTAGGTATTTAGTTTTGATTCTTGGTCATTAGTTAATGTGATATTATTTGTAACCTGGTCGGTGTTGTGGCAGAAATATTTTACATAATGTAAGTCTAACTCATAAGTCCTAAAGCTGCCAAATAGGAAGGAAAGGGCCAATAATACGCTAACTTTTATTAACGACAATGCCTGTGACAAAACAAGCGATACAGTTGCACTTTCACATACTATTTACATCTTTGGTTATGGAAATATCAAACTATTTTCAAAAATTACTATAGTACGTACGCGCATGCGATTTAAATCTACAGACTCAAATCTTTTCTCGCTGTACGAGTAAGTAAGTCAACAACAAATGTAGCGCTTCATGCACAACTCTCGACTATCAATAAAGAAGCAATTAAATTATCTAAGTTTATATTATCTGGGAACGAGGCTCTTGACCTACACTGTTACTCCTAATAACGTCAAGGACTAAAAATGAGACTTTGTTTACTGTTTATGCTTTGTAATGTGTATTTACAAGTACACTGCAAAAATAACATTCGCTTTCGAAGCAGAAATACCTACTACACGACTCTCACCATACAAAAATCATAAATATTCCGATCTAAATACAATAATTATCATGCGACACATTAATATCAGGCGTGCAACATCCAGTAAGCGAGTGTTTCCGTCTCTGTCCCTGTAATGCGCGCGGGGCGAGCGGGAGCGAGACAAGACATCGAACTAACACGGACTCACCGCTTGATTTCGCTTGTGGAGTGTGTTAGTTGGACGCGGTATCTGCAACAAGTCGCAACGCCACCGCTGTACTGTGCACTTTGTATATATGTACAATGTATATACCGACTGAATACAGGGTAACCAATATATCATTACTTTCACAAAACTTTAAGCTTCGAACTCATACGCTTTCAAAAAGTATTTTTAAATGGTTTAAGTTGTTTATACTATATATCGCTTCAATTTTTCTTGTCCATAGTTGAATCAAAGGATATGAGCAAGATTACACCGCGAATCAAGTAGGTAAGGGTGGGAACTAATCGCCAGTCTCCAGGCATTTCATGATTCTACATTAAATAATTGTAGACACCGAATAAGATTTACACTACATTTTCTGAGTTTACGTCTCCCGGATTTTTAGCATTTTATAGAATGTAAATTTGTCTAAAACATTCACATTGTTACCCTGTATAAAGTTATGTATAGATATAGTGTTCATGAATAAAAAAATATGTATATTATTGTGAGTAGAATAAGGTATATATTTTTCATAGATATATAAAAAAAATATATAGTAAGTTCTTAAAAAGAAAAGACAGTTAAGTAAACAATTTCGTGCAAATCATAAGCTTGAACTTTTAAACAAAATAGTACATAAAGGAAAAAGAAAATACATAAAAGTTATACTAAGTCCATTGAAATAAATATATAGATTCAAAAACTACCCAACGGACTTCAATAAAATTTGGTATGGAGATAGTTTGAGACCTTGGGAAGAACATAGGCTACTTTCTATCCCGGAAAAATATAAAGCGTGACTTTTATAACGGGAAAGTTTATCCCGAAAAAACGATATCACGCGGGCGGAGCCGCGGGTAAAAGCTAGTGGGATTATATGAGTGAAGGAATAGAGAGTGTATTGCGCACACACTTGTGCATTTTAATATCTTCTACGCACCTGGCTCATCTTCTTTAAGATTGGCGGCCGTGGCTGGAGCTCGGCTAGGAGGGATTCATTCATTCACAATATAGATAATATCAATGACCGCCCACAAACAAATAGCACAGATTTAGATAGCTGTAATGTAATTATTGTCGATCAACAGAGAGATAACGGGTTGGTGGTGTGGTGCGCTGTCGGTTGATATTGATTAATGTGTACTGTCGTCCGTGTAAAGCGGTTATGTTTGACCAATCAACTATGAGGATTTGTAATACACTACCTCGGCATTACATATTTAGTTTCCTATAAGTATGGAATTTTGAGAATCGGGACACGAATTTCAGTTAGCGCATTCATGAAAATTAAAACATACTTCAGGTGGTTCAATATGAACAAAAAATTTCGATGGAAGTATTTAACGACACTAAATTATTTTATATTACATTTGAAAGATTAATTTGGTATTATTACTGTTAGGCCTTGTATAGTTCTTGGTTTAATGAAACGCAAGCAACTCTTTCAGGCCCGTCGGAGTGTGTCTTAATATCGTCTAATTAACCTATAATATACCCCCCTTGTACTCCTTTACTGCGAAGATACCTAACAAGTTTAAACTAATGTCACCAGTCGACAACACAATATGTGATCAAACTCTCGAATGGGACGTACTGCAGACGAGAGCGCGGCGCCCGCGCCCCCCAACCCCTCAGCAATTAATATCAATTTATAACTAATTAATCAAAGCCGTAATGACGCCTACGATCTGCTTTGTGATTTATTAGCGAGCTTATGTCTTCATTGCTTTGTGATAATCGAGCACATTGTGTAGGTTTGGGGTTGATTGGAGACATGCATTTGTCATGCTGGCTTTACTGACAAGCAATCCAATATTACCTTTATTAAGTAGAATACTGTCCAACCCACTTTTTTTGTTTTCCTGTATATGATGTGTCATATATTTGTACCAGAATGGACGGTGACCATCGTTAACATTTTGATGTGAAACATGTCAGGGTACAATCAAAAAAGACTGACTATACTACACTTGACGGAAGTTAGCGTTGTCAATGTTATGAGAAGGGAGACTTAAAGAGAATATTACGGTAAGGTAAAATTTCCCTCACAACACGGATGACTACATGAAAGCAATAATAAAATAAACATCACCCTTTAACTCAAGTGAGCCGTGAAATAACAAATGAGAAACATTTTATTCTCTCGGCAAATAGTTCCACACTCCACCCACGGGAACAGTTAATTTATTAATACAAACAAGGGTCGTTAAGCGAGGTCTCGGTGATATGACCCCCGGCCGTCCCTCGCGGGCCGCACTCGAGGCGTGCATTCCCTACAATTATTATATGAATTCAGCGAAACAGAAGCTGGTACAAGCGCTAATTGACGGCGTTAATAATACACGGGCGTGTTCGCTCGCGTGCGTTTCACCTCACTGAGGCGGGCGGAGTGAGGAGGGGCTGTATGGACAAGAGTTTACGGCGTGGACAGTCGTATTGTATTATAGAAATAATTATACTAAAATGGGCCGTTACTAGTAGGTTTATTCAACATAATTACTCTCGCAGTTTGATAATGCCTATTTTCTTCCCTAATCCAATCTTCAATCGAGGCTCGCGTTGAATATTCGTGCCAGTATTTTTAAATGTCCAAAGCTTCTCATGAGTTTATAAGATGACACGAAGTTTAGGACTTGCGAGGATAATGAAAATGAATTAAAAATGTATTTTATTTAGGGTATTAATTTTCAAAATGTAATTTTCTGTATATCGCTGTTATTTGCAACTAACACAATTTATTCTGGATCTAATTGTAATTATGAATTTTGTATTTCTCAAGAAATGTTTTCATTAAGCAGAGCAATGTAATGAGTGCATTCGCACTCATGAATTAATGTAGGAGTGCATTAATTAAATACGAAAATTACTCGTCGACAGAACCATACATAACTAAGCAGAAGATGAGATGAAACCAAATGGGTTTGTTACACAGTACACACGACTCCCACACAGACTATAATATTCCGATGAACTGAAATTAAACTCAGTCCTATTTTATTGAAAAATTGAGATACAGCGAAAGGAATAAAAAATGACAGAAATGTGTAAAGAATTCCAAATGCCTTTATTTTTTTTGAGAAAAGTGTGTATTTAAGTCAAATATAAAATTTCACAGAAGAAATGTTTTGTTAAACAGGAGCCCAAGGTATCATAGATAAAAAAAATTAAGCTTAAATTAATGATTACTTAAAAAAAACATGATGTAGGAGAAGATTAAAGAACAATATCAAGCCAAGATAGAATATAAAAAAAAAATTGAAAGGACAACACAAAAAATATTGTAACGAAGAACATTAGACGTACCTTTCTCTTTGGAACTTGAGTGACTGGAGACGTTGGGGAGACTTCTGTCGGAAGGTCCAGAGGTGGAGCTGATCGTCGGCGGTGGCGGTGACGAGCGCGCCCTCGTTGATGAGGAACTTGGCGTGCAGCACCGCCTCGCCCGCCTCGTGGCGCACGTGCGCGTCCACGCCCGGCCCGCCCAGACTGAGTCAACTAGTTCAGGGAAATTATTGTGACAATGCCTTTACATAATATGCTACCAAGTTAAATCATACACTATTAAGCTTTCATACATACATATGTCTAGATCTTCCTGTTGTAAACGTTCTACGTTCCTATGATTAAGGTGAATTACCTTAGTTTATTATATTTTACCCCACTTCGTTATTTAGGTGAGTAAATTATAATTTAAATTTTAACTCCTCTACTTATTTGTAAATTTTTGTTGCAGGTAAAATTTAGCTTAGGTGTAGGGACTCGGTTCAAAGCTCGATCAGATGACGCAATACTCTCGAGTGTCGGCATTGGGCCGTAAGACCAGTGGAACCAACATAACCGTTAGCGACAAAGCGGTTTTTTTATTGCAAGAAAAAAAAGGTAAATGTTAACTTAATTAGTAGGCAATTTGTATCAATTCAAATCCAAAACAACAAGTTCGTCGAACCAGTTCCCCACTAAGAAACTAGTACAATCCACATAAGTTCCCGCGGGACTCATCGGCCCGTCTCAGTTCCTGAATCGAGTTGTCTCAGCCGCAGGGCTGACTGCGGGTGCATTAGTGCGACCGGCTTGCCGCAACAGTGTCCATTACGTTAATGCAACTACGCGTCAGGGCTGACGGTAATTATGAGCCAGAAATGAACGGCTTTTGTTGCGGAATTGCTGTTGTTCGCAGTCGTGAGGTTTTGCAGGCCGGAGTAGGATAGTGTGTAATTATCGTAAGTGCGGATTGCAGTAATTATTTTTGAACGAGAAACTTCTATAAGTGACCTGAATTTTCTTTACTGTATGCCGTATATTAGGGATAAGCTCAAAATATGGCATTTTTATTGGGATATTACCTAAAAATATAATTATCCTTTCGATAACATCTGTACCTACTTCCTCATATATTTTAATTCTGTAATCAATTGTTTTGCCGCAATTTGTTTTTTGAAGCCGCTTGTTCTCCCCCCCCACCCCGTAGTTATCGTCACCGAGTAGTCTTAATTTTTTAACAACTTTTCGAATGCAAAACGGATTTTGTTTAAAACTACATTTAAATCTGAGGTAGCCCTGCTCGAGTTCCGCAATCCGAATGCAATAACATAATGGGAATGTTGTCACTCGTCCTGGAGCCCGGAATCCCGGAGCCGGGCGCGGCGGCGGCGCGGCGCTGGGACCTAATGCACGCCGCTCGTTGGCGCCAACAAAAATGGACGTATGTTGTTTTGATTTTACAAATATACAGTGGTCTCTATTTGTAATATAAACGGCTAGACGATTCTTGCCTGTATTAATCGTTTTCGGGGGTAAAAGTTCCACTGTATATTTTCCATAATAAAAAGTAACCTATAAATGACTCTAGGTCATGATTTATTTCTAGGATAAATCTTAGTAACAGTAGTAATATTAGTAATGCCCTCTCCCCAGCAATCAGCATTGTAATCGTATAAGTAATCATATTAAAGTCAATATTTTCGTATCGGCGGACTAACGAGCTAATGCTGAGGGTGCCAAAAATAATCCGCAACGTAACATTGGAGTTCACAACAAAACTGATAAAATCTAAAAGCGTTGTTTCAAAAAACGATACTGTTATACCAAACTCTCATTTACTTCGGATAAATGGTTCGGGCTCATCCATAGCGTATAATGTGTTCAACAGCCTTGTAGCAAAAATGTAAACAAATATCTACTGACCTATCAAAGAGTTTATTGTATGGAGTATTATAAAATTAAGCGTGTGATGACTTCATGCCATTGTGTGGGATCCAATTATACACCATACATAGTTGTTATGTGAAGGTAGAATTAACTTGTTTCATAAAAGGTATGGAAAGGCAGCAGATTCGTAAAAGTTTATTATTTTGTTTCATAAAGTGTTTTTTTAAATGGGTATGTTTGATTCAGGTTTGATGATTAGGCAAGTTATTTGAATTGATAAATACAACTGAAATAGCCACTTTTTGAATGTGTCTCGCGTACTAACCTTCCAATCTCCTATTATTACTATGTTGGTATACTTGCTTTTTGTTTACAATTCTGATAGAAGCCTGATGAACACAATTTACCGATCAAAACTCCACGATTTTACGTAAGTAACAACGTACTTCTGATATCAGCCACCTGGGAGATGAGGGGCGGCTGGGGACCGGGGAGTTGTTTTGAATTTGTTTCATAATCATTCAGATTGGAAACTTAAATTAATTTTATCAAGTTGGTAGATAAATTACTTTGTGTTGTTTACATAAACATCTTGATGGAGCGGCGTGGATGGAAACATTTTTTTGTATTTAATGTAAAATTAACAAACGACAAACACTTTGTGAAATTGTTTTATACAGATTTTTTTACTAAAATACTGCTATTATGTTTCCACCTAGACAAAACATTCTGACATCACATTATAAATGTACTTTCTAATACCTAAAAATAAAAGCCTTCAACGCCTTTTATCATCCTTTCCTTGAAAACAATAAGAGATTAGAGATTAGTAGACTGTATACTCCGGTTAGTTCTAAAGATAGTCCATACTTTCAAATAGCTAAACACATCACACATTCCCTGGTATATAGGCTTTATTAGCTGTTTACAATATTCACAACACAAAACGATCTATCTGCAGTAACTAGAAGTTAGCAACTGTAGTCAAACAGTGCGCCCAAACACGGGAACATAGACGCTCCTGTGAGACCAGAACAGTTTGCAAACAGACAGTCTGCGAGGATATGTACATGAATTTCATTACCATGAATGTGGCGAGTAAATACGTATGTTCAGAGTACACATGCCTTTACTTTTGAGGTGCATTCGTTATATCAGCCAATATACTTACAAAGCAAATACACTGTACAAGATGGTGCAGTGAGTTTAAAAATATTAGAGATAGTCATTAATTAATAGGGTAAATTTTTTTGGGTATCCTCCTTCTATCATTAGGTTATATTAAGAATATACTATTGGATACTGTACAATATGATTATATTAATATTTTCGTTAGTTAGTTTTAATTCAATAAACCATAAGCGAAAACTGTTTGATGCGGTTACAAAAATGAAATCTTACAGAAATATTCCCGTTTGTGACGTGCGAGAAACTATTATGTAAATCAGTCTTTAAGAAGTTTTTCCTCGAAGCACACTTAGCCCCGATATTATAAACTTAGTCCAAGTTTTTCATATTTCTTTTTTATAAATAGTTAAAGACGTTCAGTTTCCGCGCGGTTTGTCAAAGGCTGAATGAACTAGTTACTGATGTTCTTTTACTTCAATTACCCGCTACACAGGAGTTATGTTACAGTGGACAAAGAAATAGCTTCTGATAAAATGTATATCGCAGCAAGAAACTCGTTTTATTAGGCTTTTATATTGAAATAATACTAGGAATGTTTAGTGAGAAGACGAATTTAATTAAAATGTTACATTTACTGCGTTTGTAATGTTTTAATTAAATATCAAAGATTGTGAAATGTTTAGATCTGCAAGAATATAAAGTTATTATTATTAAGTTGATGAACTATTAAATCCATACTAGTAATTTTACAAGTTTTCAGACGTTCCATGACGAGAGTTATTAAGATAAGGTGCGATATTCATAAAAACTATTTCAGATATACCTTTATACATTTGAATGACCTTAATAAAATTATACATAAATATAACGAATTTGAATTTTCCCAATAAATTGTTAATTAAAATCGTGAACCAGCGAAGCTGAAGTGAGCAACAAGGAGTCGGCAACAGCGACAAACACAAAGTGACTGGAGCTGGAAGCGACTCGGTAATTGTCTATATTTCTATTGTAACTGCTCCGGCGAGCTCCGAACTGTTGAAGGGCGCGGAACTAATTACGGAACAACTATAAACAGACCGTGTCGTCTGTACGAGTTGAAAAGATCGCTTAATTTGTAACAAATTGCTTCAAAATAAATACAATCTGAGAATAAACATCCTTTAATTTATTTCTACTGAACACTCGTATCTTAAACTTGCTTTTGAACAAATAACTTAAAAGTTACGAGTTAGTAAATAGTCCCCTCAAGTGATAGTTGCGATAATACGTATTAACCCGCGAAAAAAAGTAAGTTAGTAGATAGTAAATTTTTAAAACGCTATAAGACTTGTATATTAGTATCGGATCAGGACATTATGCTATTATTAACTTGTCAAATATATTTATTATCCTTTCTTTTTAATGATCAATTTATTTTGAGTATAATTACAATAAAAATAATTTTAACAAAAAATTAAACCCTTAAAACTAATTTTATAACAGTATATTGGATACCAATTTTGGAGTCGGTGCCTAATTAAAATTGCTAATGTATTTATCTAGCTTAACTAGCAATTTTAATTAGGCACTGACTCCAAAATTGGTATCCAATATATACTTGTTATGTGAAATTATTTTTTGGTTTTGAGTGGTTTTGAAGGCGGTTTAATTTTTTGTTAAAATTATTTTTATTTTTTGCTTTTTTGTGTTAGTAAAAAATAGACCATCTCAATGGTATAGTTGTGGTTAGCTCACGATACGACTATCGCGCTGAGGAGTTACACTTTTGCCTACCCCTGAAAAGGGGAAAAGGGGTGATGCTATATATATGTATGTAAGAAGTAGATTCAAGCAAACCTAACGCAAAAACACAACTGATATATTTGGCTCACAGTACAACTATCGCGCTGTGGTGTAACACCTCTGCCTACCCCTGAAAAGGGTAAAAGGTGTGATACTACATATATGTATGTATGTAAGAAGTAGATTCAAGCAAACCTAACGCAAAAACACAACTGATATATTTGGCTCACAGTACAACTATCGCGCTGTGGTGTAACACCTCTGCCTTCCCCTGAAAAGGGTAAAAGGTGTGATGCTACATATATGTATGTATGTAAAAAGTGGAGTCAACTAAACACAACTAATGTGTTTCGATCATACTATAACTATTGCGCTGTGGTGTTACATCTCTGCCTACCCCTAAAAAGGGGAAAAAGTGTGATGCTATATACATATATGTATGTATGTAAGAAGTAGAGTCAATTAAACCCAAGTGATATGTTTCACACACAGTACGACTATCGCCATGAAATGTTACGCCTCTGCCTACCCCTGACACGGGGAAATGATGTTATGCTATATGTATAAGTATGTGAGAAGTACAGTCAACCAAACTCAATGCAAAAACATAACTAAATACGTCACAGGAAAGCTAAATTCGCGATTTCGTTTTCTTGGACGACATAATTATTCTAGTTTTTTTAATTTTAAAAACCAAACTACCGAAGTGATCTTGAAAAAAATGTTATGGGACCAATCTGGAGAGAAATTCTTTCGAATAAAAAAAGAATTTTCCAAATCGGTTCATAAATGAGCGAGTTCTGAGGTAACATACAAAAAAAAAAAAAATTCACGTCGAATTGATAACCTCCTCCTTTTTTTGAAGTCGGTTAATAACAGTACTGACCCGCCATTAAAGCGGCGCGTGATATCTTACTATCAAGCGATCTAGAGGATGCATAAAGACCTCTCCCTCCGTAATACACCTGGGACCCTCCAGATTGTTCGCGATAAGTGAATTGGTTTGCTGAAATAACGCGCCCGCTGGATGCCGAGTACCGAGTGCCGGGTTGACTGGCGCTAATGGTGGATATACACTAGGTAAGTTACTGGTATGGATATTGGCACCCAGCGACCTTTTCTGCTAAAACAAAGTTATGTAAGTTAAATAATACAAATAGGGTTTGGAGACTTACAAATACTGCTCACCAAATGTGTGGTAAAATTTATATATGAACTAAACGGACATCGGGCATGGTCTAATGTGTGACCCAAGTAATATTCACTTTTCGAAGGTCCAATTTACCAATAGCTATTGACAGCGGTGGACGTTAGGCCAAATTGTCATAAAGAAAGCCTCTGTCCGGCAATGGGACAAAGTGCAACTACAATGACATACATAAATATAGTATGTTTCAATAAGACTGAGCCCTCGCTAGCTTGCCAATCGTATTCCATCAAGTGGCTTTATGTAAATCTGCCGTAAGCTTTTATTTGGCAATCAAAAAGGGAAAATGTAATTTAATAAAGGAAATAGAACCTTCCAGATTGTTATGTAAATATTTGAGCCAATTTGGCGATGTCATCGAGCATGGGGTAGGAATGCGGCGCGGGAGAGGTGGGGGGGGGGGGGTGCGTGCCTCGCTGATTGGTTCGTCAATATTGGTACAGCCGAGCATTGTAGCTTATTTGAATAATTTAAATCTAGCTTGCTCATTTGTATTTAATTTGAGATATTGAAATGTCCTTAAATCAGATCTTTGATTACCAGTGCTTACTTAGGTACAATATCATTTTGATTTATAACAATAGGCCGACTGAAAGTAAATAATTATTAGAAATCAAAAGTCTATGAAGAACTTCGGGACATTTTCATAATGCAAAATTCACTGGTAAAATAAAAGCATGTGTTCAGAAATGTATAGAAAATAGAAATATTTTTTTTTTAGCCAAAGGTCAAAAGAAATTGTAAACTACTATATAGGATGTAAAAACTACAAATAATCATCCACGCAAGTATTCAGCCTATGTTTCTTGTACTTCACTATCACTCGACTCCCATTCTAAGAGGGGAGTCTTTTGACAAATCTATTTGATATCAAAGGAGGCCTACGTAAGTCCTCCGTTTGGGCCTTATTTCTATTCAAATTAAATTACAGTTAAATTTGATAATTTTCAATACAAAGCAAGAATTAAGACCGCAAATTCAACAATCATTCTGTCTTCAGTCGAGACTACCTCCCGCTCTCAGATGGTTTGGCAAACGCGTATAACAAAAGACAAGTTTTCGACGATAACTCATACTTCTTGGCTATAAGAATCGTGATAAATCTATTATTTTTACTAGCTTTTGCTGACGTCTTCTCTCTTGTAGACTTACAAGCAGCAGAGAAAATAAGTAAGTAGGGTGCCTACCTACACGAAAACTCACATTTAAGAGACTAATAAACTCAAATAATACCCAAAAGGCAAACAAACATTTAATTTTCCGTTTCACTGCCTACAGAATTTCAGAGTTTCTTAAGAAACCCCAATAAAGTAGAATTGGAACGCGTGATATTAAATGAGCTGTTTAAGATGAAATACAACAGAGACTTGATTAAATAAATTCGTTGTGTGCGCTAACGGTCCATGCCTTTTCGGGAACGACATGCGATACTGTGAATTTGATTAAATTATAAGGATGTGTGTTTCTAATTAAAATATTTTTATATGGATATTATTGTTTAAGTGAGAACAATAGAGGACAAATTTCTTTATGCTATATTATATATAACATAGGAAAAATAAAAGCTCTTTTCCACAACCTAATGAAATGAAAATGCGTAGATAATTAAGAGCGTTTACGCATCCGCGCGCAGTATGTCTCAAAAACAGCACTTTTCGAAGGAGATAATATCCATCAAAACATTATTTTAAAAACATATGAATTAGTAATTATTATAGAAAATTTTGTTGTCTAAAAAGTTAGTAGAGAAAATTTTTAGATTTATTGAGTATTTGTAAATTGTTTAATGATTACTGAACAGAGGTTTTCAAATTTGCGCTTCGAACGTCTATTTCGAAGCTCAAAATATCTTAAACCACTAAGGAACATAACAATATGTTATTTTTATCTAACTAAAAAGATCGTGAAGAAAAAAGTTAGTAGAGAAAAATATCTTTTTATGTTTAATTCATGAGAAATAAAAATTCAAAGAATTCGAAAATTTCAGAAATGTTGGTCATTTAAATGATTTTTTCAAATCACTATATCTTACTTAATTGAATATAATATTGGATTACTATAATAGAAGAACATCTCCTTAAAAACATACAATTTAAAAATTCTACAAAATTAGTTCTGTTATTTTTCTATAAATATTTTAAATACCACTATAAAACGCAACGCGCAAATCGATTCAAATTAGTCCGCCTTGAGGCTTTCTAGAGAGAGACGTATCGCTCGTCGCTCCGGCCAGACTCCAGTTGGCCTTTGCTGTGCGTAGAAAAAATAGTCACGTGTATGCAGTGATTGCCACATCTTAGTACTTTAGTAAGTAAAATATTTTTTTCTTTAATGATTGACAATAATTTTCGTAGTTACTATAAATTATTATTATATTATTATGTTTCAGACACAATGGGAAGTAAAGCTATTTCTAGGCAAGAAAAGGAAAGGTAAAAACGCTGAATCGTCGGCTAAAGCAAAAGCTAAAAGATTGATGTACTAATGTTATAACATGCGTCTGTAGTTATGGTTGTTGCTTTTTTTACTCATTAAACACTTGAGCATAGTTACTCGAAGGAAAAAAATGGAACCTTAAGCTCAAAACAATTAGCCCATTGAAATGTTACATGAGCTCTGTATTTTTTAGAGGACCCAATTTTATTTTTAGAACATGTGTGGGGGGTCAATAGAAGCTTAATTTCAAGTTTGTGAGGTCGCCCCCCTTGTCCCCTGGCCGCCATCATGGAAAAAGGGGTGAAAACACTTATTTCGCGATATCTCGGAAACTATGCGTCTTACATAAATTTTGTAAAGTCATAATTTGTAGCAAATTGTTTTGCCTACAAATATGTTTATATAACTTTTTGCCCTAAATTAAAAATTAAAGAAGTTATAAGCAAAAATGTGAGAAAATGTTTATAAAAGTTTTCTTTTTTGCTCTATAACTTTTTTTACATTTTACAAAAAATTACCTCAAACTAACTTGTAAATGATCTTTTGAGGAAAATTGTTCCCTATAATTTTTTTTTATTTCATTCATTTAAAACGCTGTTACAGCGCTCCAAAGTTTACCGGGTTTGTCAATGCTCATGAGAATCCGGTCGAAATAAAATGTTTAACTTATTTTTGTTTTTTTTTTATTGTAAATATATTATTACAATTTTTTTGTTAAATTCGTACAACTTTACTTATTTATTCTTAACTCTTTTCTTTGCCATAGAACTTACCAAATTTAACTTATCGAATGTTATGCAGGTAGAAAAGGTATGAGTTACCATTTGGGGATAAAGGAGAAAAAAAACATATTTGCAGGCAAAACAATTTGCTACAAATTATAGCGTTACAAAATTTTTGTAACACGTATAGTTTCCGAGATATCGCGAAAAAGTGTTTTCACCCCTTTTCCAAGATGGCGGCTGGGGGACAAGGGTGGCGACCCCACAAACTTGAGGTTAAGCTCCTATTGACCCCCCACACATGGCCCAAAAATAAAATTGCGTCCTCCAAGAAATGCAATATTCGGTCCTTAAATTGTAACATTTCAATGGACTAAACGCACATTTCAAAACTCGTTTTACGCCCGCGGCGTGCGCGGTTGTATGCGGTACCCGCTGTATTGGCGGCCAACTAATAGAATCGTGCGGGCCACGGTAGCACCAGCGCGCTCTGTGGTTAGTAGGTGGGCGACTGCAGTAGTCGGTAGGGGAGGGGTGGTTACAGAAATCTGACGCCATTTTCCTCCATCGTGATCGTTTCTGATATGTGTCCATGGCGTTCTGGAACTCAACTGACCGTTAACTGTCCATCTTGTAACCGCCCGCCTTGCGATAATCGCTCGCCAAGTTTGCAGGACATAATCGGAACCGCGGTGGTTACAAATCGCACAGATCTCCGGTCGTCATGAGTTTGGAAATAAAACAGCCGTTTCTCAACCACGGCGGGCGCGAGTAAAACCGCTTCGTGAGTTCTTTTGCCTTATAGAATCACTTTGCTGTCCCGTTTTCAAAACGTTTACAACTCGCCAAATACCCAGTGCGCGAGTCCCACTCGCACTTGGCTGATTTTTGCATAATGCATAGGTACGCTTACTTTCAAATAACAAGGTTTTTGTGTTCACTGGATGCGCACTGTTAAGAAAATTCAAGTGACGAGAGACGGAATCCTATATCTTTCTCCTCTTTGAACCTTAGAAATAAGGGATTTGGTAATTTATGTAGCTAGTGAATAAAACTACTAGTAGTAGTTAGTATACCTATCTTCTTAACTATTTGGGCTAGTTTAGGTTTACACGCTCACATCAATTTTACATATAATTTTATCCTGACGTTTAACCCTGTGCAGCTTTCGGCGTCATTATACTTGTATAAATTAAACGCGTCTAGATCCATATGCAGTTTTACTTAAGTATGTAGTGTTTGCGTAAACTTCGATAACAATAATAGTATATTCTATATATTTTTTTTAATTTTTAGGTAATCGTGCCTGATATTACACTCAAAATAAATAAGGTTATTAAAAGCTGCAAAATTATAGATTTTCAATATTTTTTGGATCAAATTAAAACACCCAATAACCACAACAGAGCAACAGATTGTAGTATCGAACATTTACAACTATTGAAAGAGAATGTTTGCTTGCAGTCAACATTTTTAATGAAGTTTAATATGTGCAATATGGAATTTAAGCTATTTAAGCGCTAAGAGATATACTGATAGTATGGACGTATATCGTGGAACTGTGAATGGAGCTATGATGACTGAAGTTGGTAGATCAAATTTAAACGAACAGTTAGCTTCCATAGATTTACCAATATTAACGCAAAATGTTTACATGAAATGTTAAGACGAGTTAGCTAAATGATTGAAATTAGCTGCAGAGGACAGGATGCAAGAGGCCGCTAGGGAAGAAACTGATAAAGATGTTGCCTGTGGCGATGTAAAAGACGGTATTCCCATACTTACAGTCAAAGCTGACTGCTGTTGGTCAAAATAAAGTACAGAACCAACTATTTTGCTTCGTCGTGTGTCGCAAATATTATGCACAACTATGGATATTAAACTGGTAAATTGTTATACATGGATGTACAATCGATCGATTGATGATCGATGTCACTGAGAAGCAATACCTATTAAAAAAAAAACTATCAAAAAAAATATAACAAACTTCCGAAAAAGAAGTCTTTTATTTCTCAATTTTTAGTTATACACCTAAAAATGACATCTCATTACATACACCTTCTGACTCAAAATATAAATTCCAATATGTAATTTCTAATGACTTAATTTAAACTTTCAATACGCTAAATATTAAAAACTGCAGATCTATGGAGTAATTATGTGGTCCATTATAAACATCGTAGTACAGTAATTTTCCTGATTTATTGTCTGATTACGGAGTTCTGGTGCCTATCTTTCGGCTTCATGATGAGCTCCACTTTACTACAGGGTACTTTCTAAATGCAAATGCTTAAATTTTTAAGCATTTGCATTTAAAAGTGAAAATAACAATTTGTAAAATTGCCGTTAAAATTTGTTAAAAATGTTTTTTTTTTTATAATTACAAAATGATACATATAAACTATTTCATGATGAATTATTATATATTTAATAATAGAATTCTTCATTTATCATAAATTCATAAATCATAAGTTACATTCCAATTAGATAATTAAAGCGAAAAGATCAAAATTGGTTGGTCTGACTATAAAGATAGCCGACGCGCTAACTCTACGCACACAGCTACGCAACGGCTCTGTGTGAGTAAATTTTGCGAAGAATTACCTATAGTTGACTTCACGCGCGGCACGTAAACGCTCTTAAGTAAATTAAATAAAATTGTAAATTAAGCATACGTGGCGTGCACAGAAAAATGGAAGTTACAAATTATGATACACCAATCATCCAATTAAAACTGCAAATTGCAACTCGAAAATTATAAACTGAGTTGTCAACTCGAAACAGTCGCAACTCGGAACAACTTATACTAGAGTTTCAATTACCTCGTAGTAAGGAAAAAACTAGTTAATTAATAATTAAAATGGAGCAAACCCGTCTGTGTGTGGGTTAATTAAAAAAGTTACAAACTTGATTTGTTAAAAAATTTCAGAGTTAAATTGACTTTTTCTCAATTAACGTGAGAATAAGTTAATTCAAATAACCGTAGAAGTTGTGTAACAGCGGCACCTTTCGCAGTCATACATATTAATTAATTTCTATTTCTATTTGGAGTATAGTTGTAAATGAAACTTTTTATCAACACAGTTATTATTTTATTATAATTACAAGTTACACCAAGGTCGATATATTTTGGTCCTCCGAGCCGGATTTGGGTCTAAGTAGCGAGACATACAAACGTTCACGCGAAGTATTTTCATATCAAAGTAATAAATTACAAATCACCTCCAAGATTTCACAAAGTCCCACAGTACAAACTTTGTAGTATTTAATTACAAAATGATTATGAACGAAACTAGACTAATTGAATTCACCAGGAATGTATTAAGTTTCGGGCCCGAGTAATTCAGTATGGAATTAATAGTCGAAACTTTGTGATTTACCGATCCCGCGCCTAACCTAATTATACTTACATTGGGTTCGATCACAAATTTGAATATACTTAATGTGATTTTAAACGATCTTTACAGTTGCGTCTCGTCTGTCTAATAAAAATAACTTCTTGTTAAATTATATTTGCTCATTTTAAAGACACAGATTAGATGGTAGATGCAATGTGAGAATCCATTTGGATGTCTAGAGATTTGTTCATTGTATCTGTCAAATAGCAGTGAACATTGTTGTTGTATGGTCCAGTGAGGAATACATTTTAAATAACCATAAAATTATCGAGACTTTATTTATATGTAATTCTATTTAGAGCTAATGTAAATATTATGAGATGGTATCTAATGTGTAAGGTGAGGGGCGTAGTGCAGTGTTTTTTAATGCAAATAATTGCTACCGTCTACAGACGTGCTAAGTATAGGAACTATTTTCGTATGAAAATCTCTCGTTAGAATGAAAGGCATACCTGTAATGTAGGAACTAGGACATTGAGTCAATACACGAACCCCATACAGGGCTCAGACAAAATAAACTCATATGTTAGTAGAGGAGCTAACGAAATGTTTTTACAGATCCTAAACAAGTCCGCGAAGCACAGACCCAATTACTAGGAATAACACGAGCCAAATTAATTGCGGACCCTTCTTCACTAAACAACGTATCTTATAAGTTAATTGTAACTACGTTAAGTGTGGGTGTGTGTGAGGTAACTCGTAACTAAATTGCGGTTCTATTCTGTTGGCAATTTAAAGTTTAGTATTCTATGAAATCGGATTTACTAGTTTGCACTGGCGAAGGATCCATATAACCAGATTCCTACCGGCTTCCCTTTCATAATTTACGTAAAATCTAATTATAATTAGAACGATTTGCGGACCGAATATATTTTTCAAAAAATGTAACTCTTCTCCACTACTAGTTTGCGTATAAACGCAATAAACTTTAAAGATAATCATTTTCATTTAAAATCATGAAACATATATTTTTATTTTTCCGTCATGATTTTTATTGTTTCGCAAAGACATGCAATTTAAAATGCAATCAAGTTAGTGAACGTAATCAGGGTTACTGGGTCCGATGAGTTTTCGAAGCATTGTTCTGTAATGAAGACTCCACGAGCGCGCCGTCGCGCCGCCGCACTGCGATCCTATCGCCCTTTGTACCGGCATTAACTATTGTTTCACAAACACTGCACTGGACTGTAGAGAGCTTCTTTTGTTTACGGCGTCCCAGTATAGAGGTTGCGATCGGGTATTGAAATTATGTTGGTAATTTTGTATTTAATGTACGGTAGGTGCCGAATGCTAGTTCTATTTCTCAAAGGTATGAACGAACCAATAATCTGAAATGATAAGTAATTATAATTTTTTGTGCGCAGCTTGTGAGAATGGTTGTGGTCGCCACTCGCTATACAGCATACTCCAAATATCGGGTGCCACGATAACATAGATTGCTACTAACAACAATTTAATTAAGCCTCCGCAAAGTTAATAAAGGTTGACGTAATATAAATTAACGGTGAATATTGGAATTGAATTTCGTGTTTATTCACCGAACATAGCTTAAATATTTCATTACATTGAATATCGTATTAAATTTTAGCTACCTGAATAATGTTTGGCACATTCATTTAGAAATTTGATTTAATAGATTGTAGGTCTCTCGTATACACGAGTTCATTGGGTAGGTTTAGCTTTAACTAAATAATTTATTATATAAGCAAGGCCTTAACCCATGCGAGGCTCTGGGCCGGGCGAAGCGCAAAAAGGTCCCCGATATCATCTTTTTGGTAACATGTTTTGTTTGTTGAAAAGGTGACCTATAAAAAAGATCCTGCAATTAATTCAACACTGTAGACTCCTCATGTAAGCATGGGGCCCCTGGCAATTACTGCTTTTGCTTCCTCACCTCCCCTCTAAGATAGATACTAAGTGTGCTTAGATTTCAATCATATTTTAGCAGTATAATTATTGATAACTGAATATCGTTTAGTATTTTAAAATAATGTTCTTGGAGATGTTACTATTTAAAGGATTGGCTTATGAGCCGTTCACCTAGTTTTATCAAGTGGCTATCAAGCCATTCCGATTGTGTAAACCCATATAAAATCTCAATAAATACAGGGTGTTCTCAAACAAGTGTATATCGTTAAAAGCGTGCCGGTGTTGGCGCCGCTCCACGGTGGTCCCGGGGGCACCGCGACGCCACCACACATTCACACGACACAATAACCGCTTCCGACACGCTCCTGTGGGACTGCACGCCCGATATTGCATCTATTGCTGCTGGAGCTGTGTGGGATTGTATGAAAGGCCATTGAATTATTAAAGATAATATAATATGCAATATCTATATTATTTGAAATTTTGAATATAATACATACATACATAACATCACGCATTTATCCCCGAAGGGGTATGCAGAGGCGCAACTAGGGCACCCACTTTTCGCCAAGTATGTTCCGTCCCATGATGTGATAGGGGGCGAGCCTATCGCCATATCGGGCACAAATTCCAGACTCCGGGCTTATACTGAGCAGAAAAACCCAAATATCACTTTGCCCGACCCGGGATTCGAACCCAGGACCTCAGAGCGCTATTGTACCGGGCATGCAATACAACTACGCCACCGAGGCAGTCACAATATAATAACAATTATAAATAATTGAGTCAAGCCAAATTGGTGATATTTTTATTGAAAGACCTAGACCAGGAACCATACGAACCACAGACACTCAACACTGTTTGCTACAAAAGACACCAAGGTAGGCAAATTAATATGATAATTATAAACAAATGAATTTACTATTAGTAAGTCATAGAATTATCTTAAAACACAACGTGTATCTTTGCTATATCATTATCCCCTCAGTAAGAACGTGATTTTATGACAATTTATGACCGATGTTACGTGACGTAAAACCATGTAGGTAAATGACGTGGCGAGGTCCGCACGTCGAATAAACGTAACGAGCGGGTATTTTTAAAATGTGACGTGACTCGACTCGACCTATCTTTACACGTTCAGCACCGTATTTTAGCGGCTAATAGGCAGTGCTGGACCTTGGCACAGCTCGGATATCCGGATGATGGTCCGACGAATACTTATGTGGACAAGGAGGGATATATATTTATTGAACAGACATAATATAAGTGATGTACTCGCGATAGAGGGAGTGGACAGTTTGAGGAGATAAGAATAATATTATTATATAAACATAGTTGTTGACATGCAGCAAAAAGTTATTTTAAAATATTTTTTCCTAAAAGACTAAAATTAGTTTAGTCTGTATGGTCCAGCGGACAAAGCGCCGAGAACACCAGAACATCAGAAAGCAAGTGGGATCCCTTTATGAAATACTTGAGTAATACACTTCTGTTTTTGTTCATCGGGATTGTGTAAGCCAAATTCTTTCATAATTTCTCATACCTATATATTTCTTTGTCTCATTCAATAAACTTATAAAAACTAAACCACAAAAACTAGTATCGATTTTCCAACTTCTTAAATAGAATATTTTAGGCATTTTATCCGCGACGCCAAAGCCCCATAAAAAAATCAGTGGTGTATAGAAAGAGCACACGTTAAAGCCGCTAAGTGCATTCGTGTCGGCTCAGTAGCCCGGAGGATAGTATTCCCGGCACGAACTCGAACCACGCACTTTGCTATTATCCGATACAAGGGGATTTAAGCGACGCGCGGATCGACTGCGGCGCAGTGGCAGTAGACATGCCAAAAGAGACTTTTACCTATATCAGCTCTTGGTTAGCTACCTACTTATTACGTGTAATCAGTGAGGATATTCGATTCATAAAGCAGACATTAAAATTGTCACTACGTTCTGGTTAGATACAACTTAGACCCGCATACAAGAGCTACTCACTAGCAAAAAGTAATTACTTCTACTAAACATAATACTGTATGATAGTGCTATATGTACGAGCCATTGTCTCGCCAAATTACCCCGAAACTAATGAAAACGAATAAGACAATGAACCGACAACTTTCAGACCGAATGTACAAAAAAGGTCCCGGTGTGTACACACGAGTATACAATTTTCCCTAATCCAAGAGTGACCGCAATTTGCAGCGTTCCGCCCTCCCCACCCTATTAGGAGTCCATTTGCAAAATCCGGCTTATTTTTCGGAGACGCAATGTAATTTAACATAAAATACTACCTTCGCCGATATCGTTGGGATTATCTGGAAGAGAAGGGAAGGGGTATGTGGTCGCCTTTCAATATTCTGGATTTATGGGACAAGGGTTGTGCAATTATATACCGCTTTGTCTCGCTATTTATCGGCAAACAAAAAGAGATGTTGATTACATTTTTTCTATGTTTCCGGAATAAGATTGTGGTTTAGTATTTTATACTGGTAAATGCTGAAGCGAGCAGGTCATGACTCATCTTTTAAATACTACAATAGATAGCGTACATTAATGCTACAAATAGACGAAGCTGAACACACTCGCAAAGAAACCTACGAGCAAGTATGCACTCTCACGGCACACACATTAAGTCATCAAGAGCATTCCCTAGTCTACGTGAGCGGTAAGTGAAGTCCGCCGAGGAGTGGCAGGTGGTGAGTTTGCGCTGCACTCCACTCGCGCACTCCGCTATTGGAATTGGTACATTAATTTCAATATGTGTTTATAATTATAACGGCTCAACTATCTTGTATTTTAATAAAACTCTTTTTAATATTTAAGTCTTAGTCTTCTCGTATAGGGTAGGTAGAGGCTTAACTAAAGCAACTAAGATTTGTTGAAGTTATTTCGTCCCCGGTATCGCGATATTTGCCTCGCCAGTACAAGTTTTAATTCGATACAACTTGTGTGTATGTATTTTGCCGACATCTAAACCAAATATTCTTTACCCATCAAACCCAGAATATATATTTGTCGGAAATCAAACATATAACCTCACCATGCACGAATGCGAAATACGCAAATACGCTAATTGCGATTCATAACTGATAATACACGCTTAGTCCTAGATTTTGTACGTTCTAGGAATTGTCGTTTTTTAAACCGGTTCAACGAAGTTAGAAAAAAAAATGGGGAAAAGTCCAGAAAGGCAATTTAGCATATCATCTAGCAGACCTCGGAAACTAAGTATTAAGCAATTAAAATGTACCGTCTATGGAAATGATTTCGTGCTGTCTAACAAAAACAATGATGATACATAAGGCAAAGATGTCATTACAATGAGCTGTGAAAAAATAAAACAGACGTTTCCGTCTGTGATAAAATAAAACAGACGGAAGTTATTGTTCGTGTAATGTTCAGCCATTTACCCGCAAATTCTAATTCTTATTGTAGTTGTCCGACGCCGTACTTTAAAATTATGATACTAAATTTATATTCTCATTCTTTATTTAGTCAAACGTTAACTTGAGGATAAACAGGTTATTGTCCTAATATTACTTTACAAGCATAAATTATGTTATTTCTTTTCATGCAATTTAGGTATCCATTAGGCAAAAATTTTGAAAATTATATATTTATATCAGTCCGAGATTACAAATTTCACATCAGATTTTATTTTCTATTTCGCTTATAGATACATAAAAGAATTATTCTCGAATTAATTGGCAAGCAATTATAGCTCTTATGGAATAATTTGGTGAACAATTAGCAACAGTATCAGCGGAACGAGCGAGGGCGTGTCGTACGTAAACATTGATACGCAACAATGTTGCTAATCGTAGTTGATACGTCGCGTGGTGGCCAAACAAATCAGCTGTTACTAGGAGCAATAGCACCCAGATATCGGTGAGAACGTGGTCTTATATACAGGTTGTTGATAAAAGGATATTAATAATAATTCAAAATATTAAGCGTAATGTACAGAATGGGTGAAGGTTGCAACACTTATGCTTCTTTTAGATCATCGACAAATAATTCGTTGAAGAACTAAGCGAATATATCGTGCATGAGTAAGTAAAGGATAGATAGAGGATTATGGAACTATAGGGTTGGTGTTTCCCATCTCACTCATCGTAATTATGAAACTCTACAAGCTTTCACTAACAGCCTGCATCACCTACTTTGCAAGTGTAGTCTTTGGCATGATGAGCGCAAAATCATGTTAAACCGTATATAAATAACATGCGGGTTGTATACTACATGAACCTTGTACAAATTTGACGGTATTTTCGTGCTTTTTGGCATTTTTGCCATGCCTATTATTGAAATTAAATCAAACAGCTCATGATAATTAATTTAATTTTTAACTGTGGTGCTTTATCATTGGTTTCTCCACATATAAACGTCCCTAAATTTGAGGTTTAAATGTCTCCTTAGTTCATTAGTTTGTCTCCTGCTATGGAAGAAAGCTTTTACTATACGTAAATTTTCTGAGACACCGATCCATTTATGCTGTTGAAAAATATGTATACAACGCGGCTCCACCACTTTGTAATTAACCTGATAAAACATCTGATCTTGTACGAACCGGTAGGGTTAATAAATCCAATAAACATTAACTTGTGAATAATATGTTGTGCTCGCGGCTTTATCTCGTTTATAAAAGAAATTTATGAAGTCGCGGGTTATCCACCGGTAAACGATTGCACCAGCTCGCATACCTTCGCAAACAACCATTTTATTGTCTTAATCTTATTTATCATCTCATTGGTTGGATGGCATTTGGATTGTTAACGTAGTGCTGGGTTCGATTTTCAAAAAAGGATTTATAAATAAGGTTTAGATATACTGATCCATCGTATTGAGAACCTCTTCATTCAGTCGATTTAAAAAAGAATGCGAACGTAGGGTTTATGATCAATAAGGCAAGACCGCCCAAATAATTTCCATGAATGGATGAATAATGTCGTCTATTCGGCGGCGTGGTATGCAGCGTGCATATGAAATCACCATACAGTATAGTAGCTATCTAACTGCTAGAATTTATTTGATTTCAGATGATACTGTAGAAATATAAAAGTCATTAAAGTAGGTATATTTTATATATTTTGCAAATCAAGATTCCGATGGTCAATAATATCAAAACTACAGTTGTAATAAAATAACAGAAAAGGACAAAGGAACAAAAACTAGCCATCACGGAGTCCGATGAAATACGGCTACGAATGGATTTGGGCTTGATCGGCGATCAAAGATAAATAAATACTCACTCAGACAACCCAATCGAGATCTTCAATTTCTGCGACAATTTAGATTCCAGGGATTTATGTAAGGCACAAACAAGATCAGTATCATCAACCGTCATTTTCAATAAACGTTTTCAATTGCTTTTATCGATCTATCTCAAAAATAGACCAATCAGAACAAAGGTTTTTTTTGACATGCGGACAAATGAGTTATTTTGATTGGTTCATTCTCGGAATCGGATTGAAGATTAAAATCGGGATCATTTATTGAAAACAGTAGTAAAACCATTTTTTACACTCATGCAAAAATCAAAAATAGGTTATCGAAAATATACGCAACATATGCATAATGAAAATATAAGTAAGGAACGAGCTTAGTAAACACTCTCGGCTACACAGCCGACTAAAATCTTTCGTACTTGATACTTTCAACACAAGATTCTCGTATCACAATGAAAAATCAGAACTATGTATTGTGTATCGTTGATTTAATATAAAATATCCTGGGAAACGATATTACAATATATTTAATAAACGATTCCTTGTTTGAAACCCTCACCGATAATTTATATTTAAGCGAATAACTTCTCATAAGACAGCCCTGATTTCGGGGTATACCCAGTGGTATTCGAATTTTGAAATCCGATATTTTATCGTTGGGTAGATATTATTTTATAAGTGAACCGAGTGGTTTTAGGGACCTACAGTTATCGTTGTGGTTCTTACAGCTTATCGACATACTCCATAGATAGATTCCTTTTGTCCCTATATTGCTATAGATATCATCACATTAGGAACATAAAGAATATAGGCAGATATTAGACTAGAACGCGTTTCTCCAAGTATTTTTATTTCTGTATTTGACAGACCATGTTTATAGTTGTTTCGAATTTCTTGGGCAATTGCACATGAGTTTAAGATCAGTAAATTACGAAAAAAAATTGGTACTCGAATCTAGGATATGATGGCGTAACGAAGAGATCACAGCCATATGTTGTAAGAGGGGATGTAACGCACCTAATTGATTAGGTAATCGCGTAATTAATTAGATAATTTGCGCCCACATTTCGTCTGCCGTTTCATTTAATCTATATCCATTACCCTATACGACATAGCAACAATCTACAACCATTTATTAGTGGTCATCATAGATAGCACTAAACTTACCAACAAATTCGATGTTGTGATTTTGTGTGAATAAATCTATTTCTAATTATATATTATAAAGAGGATACATTCTAAGGTTGCCGCCCTTGTCGCCGATGGCGAGCAGCTTCTGTATGGGGTCCCAGGCCAGCGCCGTGGGGGAGAACGGGAACCCATGGCGAAATGTCTGCAACAAAACAAACAAGTTTAGAATATTTTTTTATGGTATAGGGGGCAAACGAGCAAACGGTTTACCGCATGGTAAGTGATCACCATCGTCCATGAACATCTGCAAAACTAGTGGGCATAGGGATGCATTGCCGGCCTTTTAGGTGGGAATAATCTCTTTTTTGTACCTCGCCAAGTCGAATCTGGCCGGAAATAAGTTATGTTTTTGTTAATAAATAATAAAACCTACACGCGGTCAAACCCTGTTAACATCTCTATTTACATTATTACTGTAGTTACAGAAAGGACTTGTTGCTAGAACTCATTTAGAGTTATTTGGCACGAGTTGGTTGAACATGAAATCTAATAGCGCTAGTTGTGAATGTCATGTGTGATTGAATGCGGCGGGGCGTGGGGTGGTCCACCCTCCTGTTTGCCTCCCTACTGAATTACTACACATTACACTGAATTGTTATATGTGTTCATTACATACAATTAAAATATTCTGTACATTTGAGATTTATAATGGGGTGTTGATATATTTTTTATAAGTCAAATAATAGAATTTTATAAATTATAAATATTTGTTTGTTTAAACAAAAAACTATTTATACTTTTTTTTAATATAGATTATGCCTTTTAGAGTATACCTGTTTATGCTAAGAAAATTAGAATATTTTTCAAACCTTTCTAACAAAATCTTTGTAGATAAATTACGCAGCCTTAGTATAAATAAATGAAAAATACATAGTAAATTATTTTAAACTTGCTCCCAAATGTCTAAGCGTGATGAAAAGTACTCACTGCACCGAAATACTTGACCTCCATCAACATTTGGTGTGTGAACCGTGCGGCCCGCGAGAAAGCAATTATCTGATAAATGTTTTCGGTAATGTAAACAAACAACATTGTGTTACATTGTTACTATCTGTATGTTATACCACTAGCTTATGTTCGTGGTTTTACCCGCGTAATATTCTGTACTCAATATGTTCTGTAGCTTGTAGTTACTTAAGGTTAAAGTAGTTTCTCATAGTGAGGGGTGCTAGGTCAGGAAACCTCCTCGTGGTGCACCCTGGGCAACGGCGCGTCGATCAGACCGATCAGGCTGATCTGCGCGCTGGCTAATATCCTGACAACCGAGGTGGTTGGCGGTCGTCGCCTCTTGCGGCGGCCGTCGTGTTGCAGTTGACGAGATTGGCCCATCTTGGGCGGCCCCCGGTTCTGTCCGGAGGTGTCGACGGGCTCGGTGTGCGCTCATCCCGCCCCGAGCAGGCAGTGGGGGGGACTCCCTCTCCCATTGTCGCCGTCGCAGATCGTAATCCGGTATGGAGGTCGGTGGTTATGTCTCGCGCTCCTGCCGGACCGAGGGTCTTGGCTTAACCGCCCGGACTGCGAGGAAGAAAACCTCTATAAAATTACCCCGAATCCCAAGCGGCGGCGCACCGCGAGGGATGCATGGCCGATGGGTAGTTCGGTCTCGAGTGCGACCCCGCCAGAGTACAGGCCGACCCTCTTGGCGGGTTACGCTAGGCTTACCCAGGTACAGGGGCACTGCCTGGGTGGACTTTTATTTCCCCATACTCGTGGGAACCAAAATGAATAACATTGAAAAAACCCAATTTTAAATAAGACGCCAGTGGTTGTGCTGGAGAGGCTGCCTACTCCAGTTCCGGCTGGAGAGGCGGAGGTGGTGACAGGTGGGGAGGGCGGGAAGCCCGTCGAGGCCTTAGTGGGCCGCTTTTATGTAGGAGACTCGGAGTCGAGCGAGAGTGTCTCGTCGGCCCGAGAGGGAAGGCCTCGGAGGGAATCCTCTCGCTTGACGAGTGAGACGGACGAGCCTCTCCCTAAAACAGTGACGACGGACAGTCGGGGGCGAGGACGTCCGCCTACGACTGTTACGGGCCTCAAAAGACCCGCAAGGAGCTGGACGCGCAGAAGCGTCAGCTGGGCAAGAGGCAGTTGGAGGAGGAACTGGCGACGTTGCTCCAGTTTCGGAGGTCTCCGGTTGCCGGCGAGGTCGAGATCATGCAGGTCGATGAGGACCGCGTGATCTCCAAGGAGGACCTGCTGCGCTGCGGAGACGTGGTGCGGCGCATTGTGAAGAAGTCGGGAAACCTCAAGGGGACCTCCCAAAAGGCCCTAAATGAGGTTACCGACCTCATCATTAAATACGTGGACCAGCCGGAGTCCTCAAAAATAATTCGCCTCGAGCACGAGGCGAAAAAGTGGAGGGAGCAGAGCGCCCGCCTGGAGGCGTCTTTAAAGACACTCCAGGAGGAGAATGCCTCGCTCCGCCGGCGCCTAGAGGACCTGGAGACGGCCTCCAAGTCTGCTCCGATGGAGGACGTCCTGGAGCGGATGGAGGCCATGGTGCAGGCGAGGGTAGAGTCGGCGCTTATGGGGCCGGCTCGGAGATACCACTGGCGCACGAAGTGCGCAGTGCCCCTGTGGAGCTTCCCGTCCAGGGGGGCTACGTAGTGGGGAGCTCCCACCCTCCCTCGGGTAAGGGCAAGGGCGTGGGGAAGGGGAAGAGGGCGGCCAAACCCGCTCCCGCCCCTCTGACCCCGACCCCAGTGGCTGGACCTTCCAGCGCTCCTCCCCGCGTTGAGGCCCCTGGTCCATCAGGTGCTGCGCCCCAGGCCGTCCCTGCTGGACCTGTACCGCGGAGAGCCGCCGGGGCGGCCGAGAAAAAAGCCCAGGGAGAGAAGGACCGGGGGCGAAGAAGCCCGTTCCCCCGCAGCAGGCCCCACGTGAGCCCCGTCCGCTGCCGCCGGCGCCGGCATCGATGGACCGCGAGTGGACGGTCGTGGTGGGCAAGCGAAAGAAGCCCAGGTCCGGTGCGGCGCCGGCTGCGAGTCCGCAGCAACCGCCGCGCCGGGCTGAGCCGAAGATTCGCCCGCCACGCTCTGCGGCCGTCATTATTTCTTTGACGCCGGCGGCAGTGTCCAAGGGGCTCACATACAAACAGGTCCTGACGGAGGCGCAGGGCAAGGTAGACCTCACCGGCCTTGATATTGGCCGACTGAGGCCAAAGTTTACGGCCACGGGTGCCCCTATGTATGAGGTGCCCGGGGCCAACTCTGAGAGAGGGCCGACTCCTTCGCCGCGAGGCTGAAGGAGTGCTTCAGTGGGTCGGAGGACGTTCGGATCTCCCGGCCCACTAAGACAGTGGAACTGCGACTGACAGAGCTGGATTATACAGCTACTTCTGAGTCAGTCGCAGCGGCCCTCTCGAAGGCCGGTGAGTGCAGCCTCGAGGCGGTAAAGGTGGGACAGGTCCGTCCCGACCGCTTCGGGGTGGGCAGCGCATGGGTGCGCATGCCCATGAAGGCTGCACAAAAGTGCGGGGCGCGAGCCGAATTTTAATCGGCTGGACCGCGGCTCGGGTAACCGTGCTCGAGTCGCGGCCCATGCGGTGCTTCCGGTGCCTGGAGTCCGGGCATGTGCGGGAGCGTTGCGACTGTGCAGTAGACCGCAGCGAGCTTTGTTATCGCTGCGGTCAGGCGGGCCACAAGGCCCGCGAGTGTGATGCCGCGCCGAACTGCGCAGTCTGCGCGGCTTCCGGGAAGCCCGCCGGGCACCGGCTAGGGGAAGGCGTGTCCCGCCCCCTCTCGCCGCAATCAGCGTCGCGCCCCGAAACGTAGTGCTGTTACCGCTGTGGCCGTGTCCCAGCCACAGACGGCAGACCCACCGCAGGTCGCGATGGAAGTAGTAGAGGTCGTCCAATAATGGACTTAAAGTTCCTCCAGGCGAACATCAACCACTGCGCCCGCGCTCAGGACCTGTTGTCCCAAAGCATGGCGCAGTGGTCGGTGCAAGTGGCCGTGGTTGCCGAGCCGTATTTTGTCCCTCCCCGTGATAACTGGGCAGGGGACATTGGCGGTTCGGTAGCTATCATCACCAGGGAGCCGCCGGCTCCCGCCCTTCGAAAAAGTAGCGAAGGGCCAGGGATGTGTGGCGGTTCTGTTGGGGGACATTTGGATTGTCGGAGTGTATTTTTCCCCCAACAGACCCCTAGCTGAATTCGAGACGTTTCTCATTCAGCTGGGGTCCCTGGTGGAACAGGGTCAACCTCGCCCCACGATCGTCGCCGGTGACTTCAACGCCAAATCTGTGGTTTGGGGTTCGCCGGCGACTGACGTTCGAGGCGAGGTCCTGGAGGACTGGGCGATCTCTATTGGCCTGGTCGTCCTGAACAGGGGTCGGTGGACACGTGCGTGCGACACAACGGCGGGTCTATTGTCGATCTGTCGTTTGGGAGTCCCGCCGTTGCGCGTCGTGTTCGGGGCTGGAGAGTCCTTGCGGGCGTGGAGACGTTGTCGGACCATCGTTACATCAGGTTCGACGTCTCCGCGTCAGCGAGTGTCCAGCCCGGCGGTGTGTCGAGTGCCCCTGTTCAGGGCGGCCTGCGGTGGGTTTTACGTCGCCTCGATAGGGAGGCCTTAGGTCTGGCCGCTCTGGTCGTGTCGTGGCTCCCCGCACCGGAATCTCCGGTGCGGGTCGAGCAGGAGGCGGAGTGGTTCGGGGTGGCAATGTCGGACGTTTGCGACGCCGCCATGCCCCGGGCCCTCCGTCGTCCGCCGCGGCGGCAGGTGTACTGGTGGTCGGCGGAGTTAGCGCAGTTGCGTGCGTTTTGTGTTGCTGCGCGCCGCCGGTACGCCAGGCATCGTCGCCGCAGGCGAAGAAGGCAGGACCACGAGGACCAGGAGCGGCGGCTCTATGGCCTCTATAAAGAGGCGAAGAGAGCGCTGCGGGTGGCCGTTCATAGGGCCAAGGTCGCGGCTCGAAAGGAGTTCCTGGGGACTCTCGACGGGGACCCGTGGGGGCGCCCTTATCGCTTGGTGATGAACAAGCTTCGCCCAGCGGCGCCCCACTGTCGGAGAGTCTCCGGCCAGACCTTCTGGCCAGTGTAGTCGCGGCCTTGTTCCCGGCCACCGTGGAGACCACTCCTCCACCGATGGCGTCACCGGAAGTGGCGTCATCGTCGGTAATGAGTTCGGCAAGGGATATCCCGGAGGTGTCGCCCGCGGAATTGCGGGCGGCGGTGCTTCGACTGCGGAGCAAAACACGGCCCCAGGGCTCGACGGCATCCCCGGTAGAGCGTGGGTGCTAGCCCTCGAGCACCTGGGTCCGAGGCTCCGCAGATTATTCTCCGCCTGTTTGGAGCAGGGCGTCTTCCCGGCGCGTTGGAAAACCGGGAAGCTCGTCCTGCTGAAGAAGGAGGGACGGCCCGCAGAGTCGCCGTCGGCCTACCGGCCCATCGTGTTGCTCGACGAGGTCGCCAAACTCTTCGAGCGCATCGTCCATGCTCGCCTCGTCGAGCATCTCGAGAGGGTCGGTCCAGATCTGGCCGACAACCAATTCGGTTTCAGGAGGGACGTTCTACCGTCCACGCGATTCTGCGGGTGAAGTCACAGGCGGAGGAAGCAGTGGCCAGAGGCAGCGTAGTTATAGCGATATCGTTGGATATTTCCAACGCATTTAACTCGCTGCCCTGGCCCTGCATCCACGAAGCACTGCGGTATCACGTGGTGCCGCCCTATCTTCGGCGTCTGGTGCACGCGTATCTGTCTGACAGGGACGTGGTGTATCCGGGCGTCGACGGGTGGCACTCGAAGAGCGATGTCGTGCGGTGTTCCACAGGGCTCGGTTTTGGGCCCTCTCCTGTGGAACATCGGGTACGACTGGGTGCTCCGTGGTACCAACCACCGGGGTGTCGACGTGACCTGCTACGCTGACGACACGCTGGTCACGGCGGCATCAGGGACCTTCCAGGATGCCGCAATCCTGGCGGCGGTGGGCACCGGCCATGTAGTCGATCGTATTCGGCGCTTGGGGCTGAAGGTGGCCCTCGAGAAAACCGAGGCCATTTGCTTTCATGGGCCTCGGAGAGGGCCACCGGCCGGTGCCCACATCGTTGTGGGGGGGGGTGCGGATTCCCATCGGCAAGAGTATGAAGTACTTGGGTTTGGTTTTAGATAGCCGATGGGAGTTTCGCACCCATTTCACGGTGTTTCGGACAAAATTGTCCCGGGCAGCGGGCGCTCTTTCAAGCCTGCTGCCCAACTTGGAAGGTCCTGGTATCCCTTGCCGAAGGTTGTACCACGGGGTCGTGCGGTCCATGGCACTGTACGGCAGCCCTGTTTGGGCTGACGCCCTGGGGGCGTCTCAGGCTGGAGGCCCCGTCAGCGGGGCTCCGGACCGTCGTGGCAGTGCGGCCTGTCTTTGCCGAGTGGCTGGACAGGCGCCACGGTGCGGCAATTCTTTTCGGTTGACACAGGTACTCACCGGGCATGGCTGCTTCGGTGAGTATCTGTGCCGGATCGTTGGTACGGAGGTGTCGGCCGTGTGTCACCATTGTGACAACTGCCCGCTGGATACGGCTCAACACACTTTGGCGTTGTGTCCAGCCTGGGACGAAGAGCGCAGCGCTCTCAGATCAGTCGTCGGAGGAGATCTCTCGCTGCCGGCCGTGGTCGCTTCCATGGTCGGCAGCGAGAGGTCATGGCGTGTGGTGGCCCACTTCTGCGAGGTGGTCATCTCGCAGAAGGAGGGTGCCGAGAGGGATCGGGAGAGGGAGGATCCCTCTCGCCGCCAGAGGAGACGTAGGAGGCGCCGGGTGGACGACTGACCGGCGTCTCCCGCCCTGTGGATTGGGGGCGTTTGGAGAATTCCACCACGGTATCCCCTGCCTGTCGTAAAAGGCGACTAATAGGGGCCACGATGGGGGTCGTCGGCGGGCAGCAGGGGCTGTCCGCCCTAGTGCATTTTTGTGCGCTCTTGCACAATTTTCGGTTGACCCCGGGATGGACGGCAGTGTGCAGTTGGCCTCATGCTGCCGTAGACGCCGAGGGCGTCCTTCGGTGCGCGGGGGCTTCTGAGCCCCCCCATAATAGGAGACGGGCCGCACTAGGCGGCATCGCGCAGGGGCGGCTGCAGTTGTAGTCTTAGACAAGCGTCAGAGGAAGCCTGCAGCCGTCCCAAATGCGCCGAAGAGGGCCACCGCGGAGTTTTAGTTGGTATGCCGTGCGTTGTACATAGGTTAGGGACTCGGCCCGGCGGTCGCCCGAAGGCTGACATCAAATCCGGGCGGCGCAACGCCGGGTCGTAAGGCACGGTGACCCCAACATAACCGCTCAGTCGCCCCCCATGAAGGCTGGGCGGTAGTCATAAGGCACTTTCTCCGCGACAACAAAAAAAAAAAAAAAAAAAAAGTTTCTCATAGTGAATGTATTTAAATTGGATTAGTAGTTTCGGAGATTTCTTTTCCTTTAGTAACTTCATCGAGACAAATGTTTATGTAGATCTAAGTTTTGTTGCGGTGAAAGTTCCACAAATACCTGATAACTTTGATCGCAGTCTCATTATAGAGTGGAATGATGATGAAGTAACGTGTAAAAAAAATAGTTGCATATTGAAATAAATAATATATATATATATATATATATATATACAATATACATATTATTTTTTTTATAAGTGCACGGCAAAGTGACCTCACTGCAACTGATGGTAAGCAAAGTGAATGTCGACTGACAACAGATGATTTTATGCCGGCCTGTTGGAACCGGATATACACAGGCTGGTCTCGGAACGCAACAAACTTACGTGAGCCATTATAGCGGGTTTTAACACTTTGTGTACGGTGATAATTACTAAGCACTAATACCCATAGAAAGATCTCGAAGGATCCGAACTATTTCTATCATACAGAAGTAGTAATCATTTCCGTTCAAACGGAACATTTAGTAAAAACCAGCGTGTAATGAGTTTCCGAGCGCTCAAACAGTTTCCCGTCGGACGGAACTCACAGACGGACTAACTTTACACTTGTACTGTTTGCTCGATTTCATTAAAATGCTTTTTGTTGACATTGAATTAGTTTTGATGAAAGGAAGTGCAGGTACAAAGCACGTTGAAACTGTTTAGTTGGAAGTTATTACGAAACTATCAGCGGTAGATTGATTTAGTGTTTTTCTCTTTGATACTCGAATTATTATTTAACGTTCGGTAGCCAAAGACAAAACGATGGTTAGTCAAAATAATAATTAACGTCATGGTTGTACATCACACAATCGAATAGCATCCTGAAAATGAATATACAAGTGTTTGTAATAGCTACAAATTGTTTTGGTTTGCCGGTTTGTAGGACCGACAGTAACCACAATGACATCCACTTCATGTATGTAACACATATATGCAGGTTTACAGTTTTTAATGAAAATGTTATCCCATAATATAGTTATTATAATAACAACATTAAGTTAACCAACACAAAACTAAATAACTTCGTTGACATCTATAAAGTCATTTATTATTCCAGGTATGCGGGAGATTCAAATAAATAGCTGTTAGTTGTGAATATAAATTAACTTCATATTCCCGGAACACTATTTCCTTTGTAGAGGGAGCATCCGTTACGAGCACCGCTTCATCATCCGCGAATTAAATATGTTTTTACACTGAAATCCGGTACAAAACGAGATCTAGATTCTAGATAATTCTACAGAGACTATTACTGTCAGTTTTTCTACGTTTAGTCTGACTTATTAGCTGTCGGCGAGAAAAACTGTTAGCGGTTCTCGGATTTATAGCAAAGAAAACTCTGCTCTACATTTGTAAGAAGTGGGATCAGGATGGTAATACAAACGAAGTGGACATTTAAGTTAATAGATATGAATGTTGTAACAATTACGAGAGCTTGTTTATAGTTATATAAAGCATGGGGTTCGACTGGGATAAGTATTACTCACACAGAAATACGCCATGAGAGAGCTTTGGTCTTGCGTCGCGTCACATCGTGGGTTTTTTTTTACTTCCACGGTAAAATGACCCCACTGCACCAGATGGTAAGTGGCGTGGGGTCCAGCAGAATATCGACTGACTAGAGCTTGCCCCTCGATAGTTGACACAATTATGTCGGCCTGTTGGAACCAGATATACACAGGATAATCCCGGAACGCGTAACACTTACGTGGGGTACTATGACGGGTTTTAACACCTTGTGTACAATGGTGAATTTTGTTCTTATGATATGTGGTGGTGGTCGCTATCCGGTGAGATTGCCAGAGGCCTTTAAAATTCCCCTAAACCTCACTCTTCTTAAAAGGCAACACTGTATATACCTTTTGCGAATGTGGACTTTTATGGAGGATTATTAATTACCACTAATAAAATAAACATGGACATTAAAATGCCTATTATGCAGTACAAGACACATTCCTAACATGATTCTTATATGAGAAATACTAAACACCTCCCCCGATTGCGCTTTCTTTCTCCATATCACCTATAAGGGCATTGTATCACTGGAGCCGGGGGTTATCGCGCGAATAACAATTGATAACTGGTCAGATATGGCGAGAGAAAAATAAACGAGTATTGGTATAAAAGGGGCGGGAGATGAGTGGTAGTCACAGTTCTCTGTGGACTGCCAAGCACCAGGTAACAGGGCAGCATGAGGGCAATAGTGTTCGCGGCCATTTTGGCCGTTGCGGCGGCTTCCTACATCAACGTCGGCGATAATTTTAACGTTGTCATCGGCAAGGAGACCTTAGGTGAGTACTCAGTTTAATAGTTGTTGTCTAATTATGGGTTTCAGCCTCACTGAAGCGGGTCTGGTCTTCGTTGGACAAATGTGATCGTCCAGAAATTATTTCTGCTTCCCGTATTATACTATAAGTTCTTAAACAGACCCCTATGACATAAATCTCGCGTCTAAAATGGGATCATAATTGCGTGTAACTATTATGTTTCTTTATTCAGTAAAACGTCTAACAGTATCTTGTTTTACTCGTAAATGAAACAATGTTCTTGCTATATTATTATATGTAAAATATTTCTATCCAGAAATAATTATGAAATGGTTTCCTAGAACGCTTTCATAACAAAAGGCGTCTCTATGATATTGCAGTTTCAATGAACGTAAAGTTTCAGACTTCGTAGTATAAAATTTTCATAGTTGCAATCTCTATACCTTATTCTAGTCTTCTGGGAAATAGAATAAGAAGTACATGTATATGATCCATAACATTACAGTCAGAAATAATACATGTTCTTATTTCTACTACACTGAGTTTAGTACTCACTACTTTATTAACATAAAATGTTTGATATACATATGCATTGAATGATATGACGAGCAGCTGTAACGGTTATAATAAGCAAGTGTATAGTATAAATTTTGAAGCTACAAAGAACTTTATGGTACGGTATCGCACTCTTATGGAATACAAGTATCAAAAGCACATTCGAATAAATTTGGCTCATGATAGTATTGCGCCCCGCATAAGCCGTTTGAAATAAATCCACAGCATTCAGATCCGTCCATTTACAGGTATTCGTCATTAAATAACTTCAAGTATAATATTTTTATTGTTCAGTTAACGTGGACGTGAAAGTGCGTGAGCTATGCATCCTAAAGCTGCTGAACCACATCCTGCAACCGACCATATACGAGGACATCAGGGAGGTGGCCCGAGAGTACGTACTCGAGGAAAACACCGACAAGTACCTGGTAAGAACTCCACATACTAATGTAGTATATTACTGTTGGCGCTGATGACTGATAGATGATATCATGATATCAGGTGCAAAGTCTTACGTTGAGTGACATTATATTAGAATATAATCTATTATATATCATTGGATTCAGTATGTCACAAAATAATAAAATAAATGTTTATTTGCATCAACAATAAATATTAGGTGCAATTTGCTTTAGAAATCGGACAAAGGACATTACTAACAAATAATTATTTTTGCAACAGAAAACGGACGTGGTCAAGGAGTTCATCAACATGTTCAAGATGGGTATGCTGCCGCGCGGTGAGATCTTTGTGCACACCAACACCCTGCATCTGGACCAGGCCGTTAAGGTGTTCCGTGTGCTGTACTTCGCCAAGGACTTCGACTATTTCATGAAGACCGCGTGTTGGCTGCGCGAGCGCATCAACGGTGGCATGTTCGTGTATGCTCTTACCGCTGCCGTGTTCCACCGCACCGACTGCATCGGCATTACCCTGCCCGCGCCCTACGAGATCTACCCCTACTTCTTCGTTGACAGTCATGTCATCAACAAGGCGTTCATAATGAAGATGACTAAGGCGGTGACCGATCCAGTCGTTGCCAACTACTACGGCATCAAGGTTACTGACAAGAACTTGGTGGTGATCGACTGGCGTAAGGGAGTCCGTCACGCGCTTACTCAAGAGGAGCAAATGACGTACTTCACAGAGGACATTGACCTCAACACCTACATGTACTACCTTCATATGAACTATCCGTTCTGGATGACCAACGAAATGTACGGCCTGAACAAGGAGCGTCGTGGTGAGATTGTCATGTATTCCAACTTGCAGCTGTTGGCAAGATACAGGCTGGAGAGACTCGGCCGTAACATGTGCGACATCAAGCCGCTCATGTTTAACCAGCCGCTGAAGTACGGCTACTGGCCCAAGATCCGTCTGCACACCGGCGACGAGATGCCCGTGCGGTACAACAACATGATTGTGGTTACCGATGAGAACCTCAAACTGAAACGCCTCCTCGACGACGTTGAGAGGATGCTTCGCGACGGAATTTTGACCGGCAAGATTGAACGTGTAAGTTAACTGATATTTTGGATCTTATAAGTGTTATTCAAAATGTTATATCCCTGACTTGTGTTTATTTTTACAAATATTTATATGCCTCTCTTAAGTCTCGACCTTAAAACTTATAGCTTTACCAATGTGTACTTATTTACAGCGTGACGGTACCGTTATCCACCTGAAGAAGGCCGAGGACGCAGAGATGCTCGCTCGCCTCATTCTTGGCGGTGTCAGGCTGGTCGGAGATGATGCTAAGGTCATCCACCTTACCCATTTGCTCAGGAAGATTCTCAGCTACAGCCAATACAACATGAACAAGTAAGTTTGACATAAGAATTTGTCATTCCGGATTATAATTACCAAAATTGAATTACCAAAAGCTTTGAGCCTTTTTTAACCATTTTTATTGATGCAGATACACCTACGTGCCTACTGCTCTGGACATGTACACCACGTGCTTGCGCGACCCTGTCTTCTGGATGATCATGAAGCGTGTCACCAACACCTTTGTGATGTTCAAGGACTTGCTGCCCAAATACACCCACGAGGAACTCGACTTCCCCGGCGTGAAGGTGGAGCACATCACTACTGACAAACTGGTCACCTTCATGGATGAATACGATGTCGATATCACAAACGCGCTTTACCTGGACCAGAACGAGATACACAAGAAGCACTCTGACATGATCTATGTGGCACGCATGCGCCGCCTCAACCATCACCCCTTCAAGGTCAACATCGACGTGGTCTCTGACAAGTCCGTCGACGCTGTTGTCCGCATCTTCTTAGGTCCCAAATTCGATTGCCTGGGCCGCCTCATCAACCTCAACGACAAACGCCTCGACATGGTGGAGATTGATAGCTTCCTCTACAAGCTGGAGACTGGCAAGAATACCATCGTCCGTAATTCACTCGAGATGCACGGCGTGATCGAACAGAGACCATGGATCAGGAACATCTGGGACAAGACTTTCGACAACAGCGGATCTGGTTTCAAGACCGTGGCTAGTTGGTGGTACAAGACTCGCCATGGCTTCCCTCACAGACTGTTGTTGCCGCTAGGTCGCCAGGGTGGCCTACCCCTGCAGCTGTACGTGATCGTGAGCCCTGTACGCACCGGTATGGTGTTGCCCACTATCGACATGAACACCATGAAGGAGCGCCACGCTTGCCGCTTCACTGTCTGTTTCGACACCATGCCACTTGGCTTCCCCTTCGACAGGCAAATCGATATGACTTACTTCTTCACCAACAACATGAAGTTCACCGACGTGATGGTGTACCGCAAGGACCTCTCCACCATGTCCAACACGAGCAAGAACATAGACACGTCGAACATGGTGATGAAGAAGGACGACCTCACATACTTGGACTCCGACATGTTAATGCACAGGACGTACAAGGACGTGATGATGATGAGCTCCGACAACATGCTGCGCATGTAAACTGCACCTACTCACGGCGCCGGCTTAGTTTGTAATAAAGCAATCATTCAGAAATAACATGATTCGTTTCATTTCCAACCTACTGTGTTTTTGCTGCAATAGATATAACGGTTCGTACACCAAACGTTTAAGTAGATTAAGCATTCCAGGAACCTGGTTTCTTTTTTATTTCTTTTGCGGGATACATATTACACTGTATCCGAGGATCAAAACAGCGCGGACTAAGCATAATAGCAATATTTTCCGAAACGTTTTATTTCTCGACAGTCGCCAGCCTGTTATAGCTATTAGTTCACTGAGCAGTGAACACATCTAGCCTTGGAACGACCATGGTGATTTTTTTTCAACATTTTTGCTTTGATCATGATACAGTTGAGTACAAAATATCTCGAGGCATATCGGCTATCTTGTCACCGAGTGTACCATGGCTTAGTTAAAAATCTTTAAAGCCTATATTTCATTAAATTAATAATAAAAATATATTATAATAAGGAAAATAAAACTGACAGATCACCTCCATCGCTTACATCGAAAAAAATACTTGATCCGAGATTTATTCATCGCCATATTTATACTTTGTTTCCTTCCTTTAATGAATTTCTGTCGTAATTTATCACGAGCCAACTTTCTTCATTTTAACTTTGAATTTGGTGATGGGGGTTTTAATTTTCATTTTGTTCTCAAAGTGACCGAGGTTCCGTGGATAATATTTACACCTTTGGAAACGCCGGATGCCTAAATTGCAAAACATTTATTTCTATCTTAGAAAGGGAGAAAAAACCTATCACGAATTAAACGTATTCATACGCATTATTAATTCGTATAATAATTAATTAATATTAGTAAATGTAGTCGTTTCTAAAAGAACTTTTAACATATTATGTGTTTTTAAGAGAATTGTTTTTATGTAAGAAAACCATCAACCAAAGGATTTAGATACTTGATAATAAGTGTGGTAACATGTTAAATACGACAGTTAAATGCAAATTTATGTATCGATGGCTCCTAAGTAAACTACGGTATTTGAAAAATTTGCGTGATATTTTAAGTTAATTTTATAATTATTATAAAAGTTTGTTAGGGTGTTCGGATGTTTGTTAGAAGTAAATGCAGAAAGCGATGAACGGCCTCAACGCAGGCAGAATCGCGAGCAATACCTAATGGAAATGAAAAGGTCGTTGTTCCACAATTTAAGCCTGCCACGAAATTTACAAGTTTATTACTAGGCAATACGGCCGTGCTAAATGTTACTATGATATTTTATTAGATTCTTATCTAAATGAAATGTGGCGAATTGGTGATTTTTGAAATTATGTACATGGAAAAGTCCAAATATAAATAGGAAATATTTTTATTATGGATTAGCTTGAGTTTTATTATCGAAATTAATGTAATTTTATTTTTGTGTCGCACCTATTTTATTTAATAAAACTGTTTTCTAGAAGATCTGCAAAGAAACCACAACACCGAGGGCTGTGTGTAAGTTCATGTGCCGAGATGCTCACTTATCATCAGTTAATCCTACACAATCAGATATCTTCAGTGAGGAAAATAAATGATCTCTTGGCGGGTGACATGTTTTTGGGCATCTCTTTTCTTACCATCAGGTGCACTGAAACCATTTTGTCGTGCCTATGATGAAAACAAAATTTAACAAACTAATTGATAGAGCGAGTGAATGAGAAAAATATAATACAAGCCTAACAAATTATTCAGCGTAAAATTGTTAAAGAAATCCTTTTCCATCTGCCACAAAACTTAAATAAGAAAGCACGTAACTGATCCTTGCGAAGTAATTTGTACATTCCCATTTGCGTGCCAAAGACATGCCAACGGAAACTTGTCGCTAGAATGTTTGTACAAAGCGGAGTGCGGTGTCCGAAATTCAAAGGAGACGCAACTTCTTAATGCGGCGGAGACTTCGCAAACAAAGTTACGGCAAACATTTAGTCCCTCCGCTTTGATCCGCCTGTAGGACATATTTTGTTATTTAGCGCACATTTACAAAATTACAACTTAATTTAAGCTGAAAGCGGGGCATATAGATATTGAGGTGAATTCCACAAAGAATGACGTTTTAATTTCTATAGAAGTATAGATCTAAGCTGAACCGTAGTAATAGGATCAACGATAGCCAAAATATTGTGATAGTTATTTTTTTTTAAACACACATCTATTTTAATTGCAACCGTAAAATTAATAATTAAAAAAAATGTGAAATAAACAACACCAGCCTATCAGACATTCCTCAAATAAAACATTGCCAGACGAAAAAAATAATCGAGAATATTTGAAATTGGAATAATCCTCGCGCGCCTGACTCATTCCACACCGCAACAATTAAAAAACGCAAATAGAATTAAAAGCCGAGCGTTTGTTCGGCGAGGGATACTCGTCTACGGATCGGACAAAGGTACCAACACCAACAGCCACGTTGATTAAAACTGAAGCCTGCATGCGAATACTCGTGTACCGACCGACTGCCGGTAGGGTTGCTAGGGCTAATTGGAATATAATTAAATATACTTATAATGGCATAAAGTAAGATAAAAAAATATATACAACTGTAATATTTGAGCATTAGACTACAACTCTGCCTTGTATAAATGCCAACCTATGCTGCGATGTATGTTTGTTTTAAAAGTTGCACTTTAGGGAACAGGGAATTGAAATCCACGTGGATTCAAAATATTGATTTAATAGAATTGAATACCTAGTGAAATGTTTAAGAAAAACTATTTAGCCTGAAAATTTTGTCAAGAATACTCTATGTAAAAGTTATTACAATTTTCATCTTATAAATTTAATTTCAACCTAATTTTGATTTACAAATGACAGCATAATGTTATTTATGTAGTAAGATTCGAAAAAGGAACGAATATTGAAGTTAAAAAACAATATTTGATTGAAAATTAACGAACTCGCCAACCCCGACTATTCGGCATATTTTGTAATAACAGCTCGCGTGTGTATCGAAACAATGCTCGCTCCGATACCGATCGCGCCGGTGAAAGATGCTGCCGACCAATCCGCGCGCCGCACCGCCCTGCTCGGCAAGTATTCCGAAAAGCCGGCTACAAACGGATCGAGAACAATGCTATGCGAATTTATTCGGATCCAATTAAAATGATGAGTGGAATTTTTAATACGGTCCGGTACTTTCAAGTATTCCGATATATTGGTTTTCGCGTGTGGGGTGAATACAGGGAACGGATTAACCGGGTTAGCGAGGTTGCGGGAATTTTTAAAGTGTATAACGGATCAATACTTCTATAAGATGTTCGCCTAATCGTAAAGACGCACAGAGTAACAAGTGACATCACGCAGAATGTATAATTATCGCTTGCTTTATAGGTAAAGGATCATGAGGAAACCTGCATACCTGACAAGTTTTCTGTAAGAATATTGAAAGTATCTGAAGTCTGCCATTTGCGCTAGGTTAGTTGGACAAGACCTAAACCCCCTCAGTAGTAGAGGGAGGCATGTGCCCAGCAGTGAGACTGTGTGTAATACAGAGCTCATATTATTATAAAATAATTTCTATCAAATTCTAAGGGAGGTAGTTGCCACGTTTGCTCTAATTTGCAGGTTCATACTACGCTTATAAACTAAACAACATCAACATGGCATAGCTGGTAAACCTATAAGCCGGGAGCATTAAATTTTATGTCAACAATTAGGTAAGTTAGTTAGCTGGCACTCCGGCATCGACTTAGTCTAATGGGCTGCTAGTGGAGAGACTGGAGAGGGAGGGATTCCAACCTAATGCACTTAGATGTCGTTACACAGTTCAAATAATAATGTTCATTAATCTGCTCTACAACTGTTACAGGAGAAAATGGTAAATGTTTATTTTATGGCTGTTGTTATTTGTGTTTTTTATAACCGTATTAGATAGTGATAATGATTTGTGTTTAGGTATAATAGCAACAGTAAGTTTAAAATTATTAAATTGTAACTACTTTTTCAATGTTATTGTTTAGACGCACACCTCAGTATCGGAGCAACGCATTTGTAATAAACATTTCATGATAAGTTTAGGAGTATTGGAATTCCATTCGTATTATAACTAGTAACTAAGTACACGACCATATTCCTCATCATATACCGGTTATAAATATAGTTTTTCCAAAAGCATACAAGATAGAGTAAAACTAAAGCTTCATTTTCACAAAAAGAACAACAAAAACTTCACGTTGTGACCACGTAAAATGTATCCTACATATTCCCACGTCAAACGCACCGCGTCTGGTACAGCTCGCGAGCGCGCGCAGAGTTCGACCCGACAGCAGACAGCTCTCGACTCGCTGCGATGCTCTTTTTGTCGTACGTGATTTTTACATCAAAAACCTATGGAGTTGCGTAGGCAGTTATGTCGGGTATCGGTATTGTAGAGTTAGAGGATTTTAAGGACGGCTGTATCATACCTCCAATTAAAAATGTATCCTTTAGCCTGCGACATGTTTAAATCTATGGAATTCGGGAACTTTCTGTCTGCTATTGAACATTTTAATTATTTGATGACGTGACATTCATAATCGTCCTCGCAAAACTTAGTAGGGCTTATCGCTTATAGAACATTCAGGTGAAGTTTGTCATTCGTTGAGTTATTAGCATTTTAAAGGAACCAACGTGAGTTATAACATTTCATTATGAGTAATGTAGAGTAGCCGTGACCACCACCAGATAATGGCATGGACTTTTTTGGCAATTATATTACAGCACATGCCGTTCATGCATTTTAAACTCAATTTGGCAGTATGAATAGGGATGCCGTAGTTTAATAAAGAATAATTCAATATGCAAACCAATATATTATAGGCCCAGAGCAACATCAAATACAAAATAATAATCCAAAAATAAAATTAAACAACAAATACACACCAAATCTGTTCGAAACAATTTTAAACGAAATATAAAATGATTTTTATAAAATTTAATTACATTTTGAAGGGAGGAAAATTGTAGCGAAACGCGCTGTCACCGACAAGCGAGCAATTTGAGAGTAAACATTGAAACTTCGGCGGGCACGTCAATATCGAGTAGAGGCCAAACTATTTGTCCTGGATTTTAGTGGGCGTTCGGAGGAGGGCGGGGAGGTGAGGATGTGTATCAGTTAATTTGTTTCGATGTTTATCTATCGCGTGGCGGACGGAAGTCGGAAATTGAGCGTCGTCTGGCAGTCAGCACTCGGCGCAGACGCGGCCTGTCCGGAAGAACGTTTTATTTGGAAAAAGCTGGACGGAATATCGTCTAATAGATTGACAAACAGATATGGCGGTTTTTACACAATTTTTCTGGGTTTTTCCACCCCTGTGAAGTGGTGGATTATCATTAGTCTGTTCATATAACACTGGGATTTACCAAGAACACGTGTAATGTATAATAGTAAAAGTAAATATTATTATACAATCGTAATACACAAGCTTTCGATAACTGTATAGTAAGCGGGTACATTCAGCGCGGCACTCAACTGTTGCTCCGTTCCCAGTGAGTGCGCTCCACTGGGCCCTCTGTCCCTCCCGGCCCTCCCTCGCGACGGATTTGTCTGAACGGGATTTAACATCTGTTATAAGTGTCTGCGCTCGGATTACTATTTCATTATGTTATCTTAACATTCATCTCTATTCGTTTTCTATGATCATGAAAATCAGGAGACAAAATTGCAGGTTCACCTTATGTCTAGGCATGATATTAAAATGTTCACCCTGAAGGGTTATGAGCACATTATGAGCCTATATTCATGTCATCTATAGTCTATCATAAAAAGAAACCCAGCTCTTGAACTTAGGATCTAAATACTACTGCCTTCCACTAGTTTGTGACGCAAGCCTTAACCAAAAAAATCTGTCTTTTCACAAACTTCGATTGATTTACGGTCACAGAAAATGAACCTGTATCGAAATACGTGAATACAGCAGAAGTTGTGCACAAAGGCTCCAACGCGCCAACAATAACCGTCATCCATCACACGAGTTGGCCGCTCGCCCGCTGCAATACTTCTAACTCAACCTGAGCTTATTTAGTGTTACCGGTGGTATTAAATTATGACGGTACCCTAAATAAGTTATGATAGATGTGAGTGGTGACTTTGGATGCAGTTATGAGAAAATGTAATCAACCGTTTGAAGCCCGTGTTAAAGTCATAGTGTAGAGTCAGTTCTGCTGTTGAATATAGATACATACATAGTCTCATATCTCTATCCCATAGGAGTAGGCAGAGACTATGGATAACTACTGCACGATTCTAGCATACTTCTCCCTCTTCTTTCACCTTCATCAATCTCTTCATGCTTTCTCGTCGGTTCAGGGTACTTTTGACCTGGCCTTTACTGAGAATGTCAGATATCTGATATTCGAAGGTTTGTTGCGGTCAACCTCTACCGGCTCTTCCACCCTCATTGAATTTGAGACTGATAATGATATTGCTGAAATCTCAATAAAAATTCCCCCTTTCTTCATAAAGGTCGGTCACGCGACTACATACAATTACGTAACTGCCTTCATTAAACGCTTACGGTTAGGTAACCTAATGTACGATGGATGTACTAGTCACCCTCTACCACCAGTAACACTACAGCGACAAAATCACCGAACATCCGTTTCCCAAACCGTCTCTACTTTTAACGAGAGGTGATTAATTTCGTCGAATTCAACAATGGGACACCGCAATGAAATGGTTGAGTCTATAACAGCGGCCAGAGGGTCGTATGGGGGTAGGAGGGGGGCGGGAGGGGGTGCACGTCAGCACAATGTTTAATTAAATACATCGCGCGTCCGACCGCTATCACGGGCCATAATTCAATCTTGCGAATCGGAAATTAGAGCAAAACGACGAAATATAACGACTATTCATTAGACACCATTTGATAATATGAATCCCTCCTAGCTGAATTTCGACCACGGCGGCCAATGTTAACGAAGATTGGCCGGGCATGCAGGAGATATTATAGTGGACGAGTGTGTGCGCAATACATAGGTGCGCTCTCTGTTCCTTCACTCTCATAGACTGGAGAGACATCAATACGATATGACGGGAGAGAAATCAGACGCAGGGCCAACGGCTTTACGTGTTTTCCGAGGCATGAACACTGTGCAGTCTATACTGACACTTTGTGTACCCTGTAGCTTGAATGGACTGCCATGATTGGGTTTGTATCACTCCTAGGAAACTTAATTATGTCGGAGTAGCTTACTGAAAGGTCGATATTTGTACAATTCCTCTATTATAGGGGTGTTTATAACACGACCGGCCTTGCTACACAAGTGTAATAAAAACGCGCGTTGTTGCGCAACATTATTTAACATGTTGCACGTTATTGCCTAATGAATACTGGGCTTAATGAACATCGCTGGCCTACATCGGCACGGGGGCGGAAGCGGCGGACGGTGGCGGACAGCGGCGGAATGCGGCGGAGCGGGCGGCGAGCGGCACTCTATTCTCTATTCAATGGCGTTCCATCAGCCTTCAATAGCAGTTCACTACAATACACATTTGTTGCTAGTCTTCATATTGTTAGGAAAATGTATTGAAGATACGCCATTGTTGCAGTTTGGTACAAAACGCATAGGGACTGTCAGTGGATCATACAAGCTGGTCGTGACTTAACATCTTATGTCTCCGGGTAAGAGACGCAGTAGTTCTAATCATTGCATTATATAGCTAAAAGTTTATAAATATGTTTATACCTAATATAGATATATTATAATTAAGCTTAAATAAATAAAATCCTAACGTAAATATCATCTGATTGTCTCGGTGGCGTAGTTATATTACAGTACGACTGCAGCGCCGAGGTCTCGGGTGAGATCCCCGGGTCCGACGGTGACATTGGGTTTTTCTACTCAGTATCAGCCCATAGTCTGGAATTTGTGCCCAATATGGCGATAGGCTCGCCTTGTATAGCATCATGAGACGAAATACGTACGGAAAACTAAGTTCACCAGTTGCGCCTCTGCCTACCCCTTCCGGGATAAGGAATATATTTTTTCATCTTAAGTATTAACACGACAATACTTTCTAAATCCGGATCAATAGACAATCCCTGCAATTAAAGTAAGCGGTGTTTCAATTAAACTAATAAAAAGTTTAATGCCCAGCCCGATGGCAGCTATCAAACGAAGGATCAACAATTGCCGCGTAATGCCAACTCGGACAAGTTTAATGTTTCCAAACATTTGGGCCAAACGTTGGCGCCAAACTGATCCTCTCAAATCCTTCCACGCACCAACGAGCCTTATTACTGTAATGAGCAAGCGAAAATGAACGTTATTACAACGTGCTTAGTGTCAGAAAAGTAAACTTGGTTGTAGTTCGAAGTGAGAATTGCGGAACCTTCTGTTCTCTGTTAGACAATTGGTGACATCGCTTATCGCTGTTAAGCGGTTGTAGACTGTGGGAATTAATGTACTCTTTTATGGTTAGTGACTAATTACAAATTAGAAAATTGAAGTGTCATGTGTGATATGTATGTTTAGACAACACATTTATTTCTAATAGTTTATTAGTATTTTTAAACTTTACTGACGGAGTGGCGTAGTTGCATTACGGTACGACTACAGTGCTGGGGTCTCAGGTTCGATCCTGGGTCAGGCAAATTTATATTGGGTTTTTCTACTCAGCATCAGCCCGGAGTCTGGAACTTGTGTGATATGGAGATAAACTTGCCCCCTATTGCACCATGACGAAAAATACACAGAACACGGAAAGTGGGTGCAACAGTTACGCCTCTGCTTACCCTTTTTAGGATAAAAGGTATGCGTGTGTATGTACATTTATAATTAGGACAGTTGGAGGAACGAGAATGTCCTTTTTTTGTAACCTAAGGGAAGGTTATTACACTGAGATAAAAAGTAACAGTAATAAACCCAAATAAACCCAAACCCACACAAAATATAACAAGAAATAACTTCTTACATCAGTTTCCCGACGGACAAGTAGCTCAATAACTCAGATATTATCAAAGGCGACTCCAACCACAATAAGCCGGGGCGCAAGTTGGAGCTCCGGCACCGAGCCGACAAAGAGACCGCGACTCGGGAGGCGGGAGGTAATCTCGGTATTTCGTAAACTAGTGGAGCTTCGCGGCATCGATCTAGCTCCATTAGGGCACCTTATACCTTATTAGTTTCGCGCGGACGATCGGCTTCTACTATTTGCTTTCGTTGGAACGTGTGAAGTTTTGTGCAATCATAAGCTTTACACACCATTCAGTCTATACATATCACACATAAATCGTATTATACGTAGTCGTCAACCAAAAATAGATCATTTTGTTTCTGATTATAAACAACTTTTTCCACATACACATCACCGGAATTACAAAACTGTAACAGCAGACGTTTGGCACGCAATACAATTTGCTTGTTAACAAGTACATTGCTGACTGCATAGACACAGCGGTGATTTACCCCGACGAATCCACATACGAGAGACTCATTTAAATGTTAATATTTCAACCAATACCGTTGCGTGTAAAGCCTCGCCATCCGTAGCGTTTAATCACTCCCCGTGAGCACCTAACGTGAGCTAAAACCTAAAATAGATGACACAGATGTCCCAGATGTGTGTAATCTCGAGGCCTGTCGCGTGTCCTCTAATCTCCCAGTGACAAATGTACGAGCCGCAAGTCGCTCTCACACCTGTACTGTAGGATTATCTGCGAAGGGTTACAGGGTAGCGGCAGGGGAGGGGAGGCGACCGAGAGGAGGTCTCGACGATTTATACTAATGGCGATGCATATCTGACTGTTCTCTTACGTATGTTTTACTTAGCGCTTCGAAAACGATCGCAACTCGCGATATCAATGTTTTGGGAAGTTAGGCCTCCGAGTTAACTTCTATTGTTAGAAGATAAATGTTTCCTAAGTTGTTTCTTTTGGATAAAATAACTTGTACAAGACTTGTTTCTTGTAGTTTTTGTTGGACATTTATAGCTGTAAAGTATTACTCGTGAAATAAAGAAGCCGCAACAAGGTCGCAAACAGCCGGCCCGCTGGGAGCTAGGGTTGCAAACTTTGTTATCAAAGAAATAGCGCACATACCGTCGCTGTAGGTGGAGAACTAAATAACTCAACATTTCTAGTCTCGAGATAAACGCGATTAACTGTTTCTTTTTCGTTATTTTTAAGCATTACTAAAAAACTATAAATAATTTTAATGTCGGTATTTTTATATATCTTGGGTCTTAATATCTATTATATAATGCATTAACAAAAAAAAAAATTGACCTGAAGAATAAAAATATAAAAAAATAAAAACTTCTTATTTAATTCTGCCACAACTATGTTTTGTAAGTTTGCTGAAATAAACAAAATAACTCGTATAGTTATTTAGTTTTGCCACACTAGAAACCATATGGTAAAGTAATTATAAGGTTAAATAATTACAATTATAGAGTTTATTAAAGTGAATACCATTAGGATTTTCAATGTTTAAATTAAACAAATCAAGTTGTTTAGTTCTACACACTTGATTAATTTTGTTTACAAACAATAGACTCGAGGAAGAATTAAACAACTCATTTTATTAAATTACTTTACTATTGAACAGATTATAAGTCGCAGTTTATTGATTTTATTTTTTAATTATTTACTTTTTCTACAACAAAATATATATTATTTGAATGTATTTATTTCTCCACTTTTAACATAAAAAAAGCTATAATTTCGAAACGGGATAAGATAATGAAATGCTTGTTAGGCCAAAATATGCGGCATGTTTTGGGCAACACAAAAGTGATGAAAGTCCAAAATGGCCAAAATCCGAGTTATTTAGTTCTCCACCTACAACGACGATATTTTGTCGTTAATCTTGAAATGTGAGGGATTGAAACATTGCAGAGATTAACCGATACGACGGAGTAATCCGATCAGTCTGTTAGAAAGCTGTGTACGGATTTTCTTGTGTTAAAAATCTTTTTAACACGAGATATTCGTAATGGATTTCTTCTATATATATTCAGATAAAAAGGTGTATATTTTTAAAAAGCTTTACAAAATAATCCGTTTCTAGAATCGTTATACCTTATCCTACTTCTTATTGTTATAAATGTAAAAGTTTGTAAAGGAGGCCGGTAGAGACAGTTCGCAGGAAGTCACCGGATGTTGGCATGCTTTAAATAGATTGGACTGGAAATGTTTAGGGGAAATGGTCCCCCTGAACATATTATGGATGTTTAGAACTTTGTAATAACGATCATTGTACGGTTTATGAAAAGCTTGTTTTAATTACTCGTTGATCGATATTCGTTATAATATTTTGAGACGTAATGTATGTTGCACTGTAACTCCTTGCCATACGGGATAAAAATATTCTTCACAAATAATATAAAGTGTCGACCCTAGTGACGTCACCGTGACACGACACATTTCAACAGCCCGAGGCACGCTAGATATTCGTTTAAAGCCGACAATTTTTCACTCGGCTAACTAAAGGCCGGCACAAAGGCTGAAGGGGCGGCGGAGGGCGGTGGGGCGGTTGCGAGAGGAACCCTTTGTCTCACTGACAGCGTGTTAAATGAGTGTCCGAGACGGTCGACGGGTTTACACTTTACGCGTCTCAGCGGCACCTTTTTTACGTGACATCACGGCCGAGGTCTTCAGTTAAGACTGGAGGTCTGGGTGAGCCACGGGTCTCTAATTTTATTTAGTCACCAATGGCTCTATATTTCTTCTGGTCGACTGTTTACTTATTCAGAATGTTAAGATTTGTCGTTTTTTTTTTTAATTAGCAGCTTTCATGTCCACTTAAAGACTTTTAAAGGGATCGTGGATTCGATTATTAGTCCTTTTTTGGACTCACATTTTAATATAATAGCGTAAAGAGGGACATTAACATACCCAACTATTGAAGCGTATCGTTATTAATTGTATAATGAAGTCGCTTAAAAATTCGACGACGAATATATCAAACTAACATTTTGACATAACAAAATAATAGTAAAACTTTAGTAATGAAGTTAACCGCAAAAATAATTAAGGTTAATGCTGCAACCGAGTCCGTTAATGGAACAGTTAATCGCGCTATTAGCAACGTAACCGCGGCGGTAGGCAGCGGTTATAATTTCACCAAACTTTTCATTTCAAGGTTTAAGCTTCCGTTGGACATTTGTATAATATTAAATAAAAAAAAATGCTCTCCTAACTGTCGGATAGGAATGTTGCGATACATTGAATCTAATGGCAAAGACCGAGTAGTCCCAAATTATATCGACAAATCAGGTAGTTAACGTTCATTGATGGCTAACGTACTGGATGTAGACGGCTCCAAGACGACTCGCTGAAATGGGCCTTAATAATATTTCACGACGCGCCCAAAAATATCCAGACCTATGCCATTAACTTTTGGAAATAAAAAAGACAAACAAATTTTTAATTCGTTCAAAAGAAAATTAAAATTCATCAAGAAGAAAACGAGGAAAGTTTGTGAAACTTGTATTGTTGGAACAGCGCCGAGTCGGACAAGTTGGCTGGAGTAGGGAGACCAGATGGGCAAACAATACTTCACTGTGGAGCTGCGGCAGCAGCCGCGGGGTGAACGCATCCGCTTGATACAAACGTCCGACTTATTTACCAAATGGCGCCATTTAAATGCATTGTGTAATTTAGACTTTACAACGATTTGCCGCGGCTCTGCGTGATACTGTGGGTATTGTACGATAAATGAGACAGTGATATACATTAGGACGATACAAGCTAAGCGAAAACATCATTTTTACATATGCTTAAAGTAAACAAGGTGTCTGATGTTTTTTATTACAGCTGATGGCGAGCTAGCCAACAAGCGCTAGCTCAAGAGACAAGACTCTCCTAAACCCAAGTCGTCATTGCCCTTGACCATTTACGATAGATACTATAAAATAGAGCTCTTTATTGGGATTTCGTCGTCATATTTATCTTTATTTCCAGACGTATACTAATTAACCGTTAAGAAAATGTCCCATTTATACTTTAAAGTCCCGAAGTGGGTTAACGATATTTTACGTGAATGTTTATGGGCGCCTATGACCACATGCAGTCAGATGAACCACATCCATATTTGGCACCTTTTCTTTAAATAAAACTACGACAACCTATAAAGCAAGAATAAGTAGGGGTCAAAGGAAAGACGACTTTACATCATACAATGTCATCAGAATCAGCTTTGTTAGTACAGTCGTAAAATTTAACAGACAAACTCTATTTCACTATATCCATAGTACGTAACGTCCGCTTCAAATATTCAGTATTTGAATGAGGCACTTAAACATCCTATGCCCGCTATAAATTAAATTATATTAACATTATTTGTAGTTCTACATAAAAATGCTCAAAATAGCCTAAATAAAAACGGATTCAGTATTTTAATTCAATTTACAATTTATTACAATAAAAAATATCTCATTTGAATAATAACATGTACCCTATTAATGTAACTGACATCATTTTATTTTTTAGGTTTTCTAGTCACGATCATGTTTTTTTACGACGTCTACGGTTTACTTCTACGATTACAACATTTGGAACAACAAAATATTAAAAATCTTATATAAGCTGAAGAGTCTTGCCGAAATCGATCTACAAAAATATAAACATAATGTATATACTCTATAGACAACACAGTGTCGATAGGAACGTTAGAGTTTGGTGTCTAGAAATAATTTTACGGTCCGCGGGTCTGTAGTTTACGACCCTCCGGCTGGGGACCTAGGTCCTTCTTTATTAAATCTAACACATTTTGTAACATTTTATTGCGCAGTAAATCGACACTTGATGGAGGCTCGAAATCTTATATTTTAATTTATTTTCTGTTACAAATGCCGGTCTACTAAAGCAGACAGTAACTTGTAAAAATATATTTCAATTTCCACAAACATCTAACTAGCACCTTATATTTTTTTTAGTACGGTTGCATTACGAGACGAGCATCCGGCTCACCTGATGGCAAGCGATACGACCATAAACAGAAGCAACACCATACAGATCTTCAAATTACAATGTACTGCGTGGCACTGCACGGCGCTGCCACCATGGGATATAAGATGTTAAGCTTTATAATGTCCGGTAATTAGTCAGGCTACAATGTCATTCGAACCAGAACACAACAGTGCATGCACACCGCTGCTTGGTGGTAATAATACACATTGCGTTGGTCTCTACCCACGCATCCGGGAGATTTACTATGAAGTTACCTATTCCCGTTCAGATTTAAACACGTATATATAATAATGATGAAAGCCGAACACAGAGGGTAGAGACAAATAAGAAGTAGAAAACAAGAATTAAATAGACTACACAATATTTCCTTCAGTAATATATACTTCACTTAGATACTTAGAACCAAAGAGGTACTCGGAACATAAGGAGCGCGCGGGTGACTGCGTCTCAAAGCAAAAATTAATTCCAGTAATTAATTAACGTTGCTACAAAAATGTATTACTTGTTTTTCCGTTACTTTCCAAGGTTGGGTAATTTTCTTGTAAATTTTATTAAAATGGGAATAAAAAATATTAAATATACACGTAAACTATTCTAGTTCGCTGAAAACATATAAAAATCTTTTACTGTAATTGAGTAAATTTAAACTATTAAGTATTTCCGATTCACATATATTTTAAACAAGAGTTTAAAGTAAAAATCTTGGGTACCTACACCGAAAATATAATTTATCCTTCCTTTCTTTCTTCGTGCAAAATTTGTACATTTTTGATTTAAAATAAAGTAGATATGACAATTTTCTACGCCCATGTTTGGAAACAACTTCAAAACTTTTGCAAATTTAAACATACCCCCAATTTGTTAGAGAAAGGTTCATAATGAAATGTCCCTTTTCGTTATACACTGAATGGTCCTTCGAGCCGGATAAATGCTTCGTACTTTCCAACCGAAGCCATCCTCAAAGCTCGGAGGCTTTACGCCTACCGCCATTCCAACTTACTTTATATAATATTCATATGTAATTCCACATTCATACAGGAATCTACATTATAACGAGGCTCCATCCGGCCGGATTTGCCCTCGGTCCGTTTAAAAAACAAACTTCTCTTTAGCGAAACATCTCATTTCCTTCGGTTACAAAATTTATAGCGTACATGAAGAGGGCGCATTAATTTCAAATGGTAAACATGTATTCATTGGTTGGTGGGCGGAGAGCGGCTCTCGTGGGTAGAGGGATGTGGGTTTGATGCGGACAGGCGTTACGCCGCGCCGTGGTGTGGCGATACATTTTGTATGAACCTATGATCTCCGATAAATGGAATTGTTATTGGCTGTTTAGTTTTTCGAGTATTAGTTTTTTACAATTCAGTATTGGTATGAAATATAAAATAATGTATTATTATTTATTAGATAAAGTCTAGCCGACATCAGTAGCTGTGGACTGTTTGTGTGGGTATACCTATATCAAGTTCATCCCGTCCGCAGGATGTCAAAGGACAAAGAATAATATATTGTGAGCCAGTTTCGTTCAATTTTGTCGTAATGATTAAGATGAAATAGGTATCATAAAAAAGTGATATTGTGTCATTAATTATAATGTTTCTTTTTTCCGTATCTTTCGTTTTTAATTTAGTTTGAATGTATTTGTGATATCTAGTTTTATAATTTTATATTGAAAGTCTCCTTTAATGTGTGTATTACTTCATTTTTTTTATTCATATCTATTATAATGTTTGTCTGTGTGCGTAGGTGTGTGTTGTTCTGTAACTTTGTATGTTTGTGAAACTCATGTTAAAATAATGTTTATTTATTTTTTCACTCCCTGCAACGCGATACTTTGTTATCGCGTACTTTATAAAACAAAACATTAGTCGACAAGCTAATCGAAAGAAAATGCTAAAAATTTGTATAGTGCTCGTATTAGTTCGCGTGCCTCGTGCGAATACCGGTGTCCCGGCGCGCTGCGTCCCGCGGGATCCCGGTGCGGGAATGTGCATGATGTCACTGCACCCGACTAGATACATCAATTGCATTCCAAAATTAATGTATATCAACAATAGATGGTGAATAACATTGGGCAACACTGCTGAGGATTTAGATGGCGTAATTTTCTGGATTTTTATACCTACTCTGTGACAATATCAATTAGAATTCAGAGGAGTTTTTATAATACACGAACAATATGAATACATAATTTATCCCAAAAACATTACATTTAATTAGGCCCTACGAATTTTAGTAATTCGTCGTCGTTTTCATATTTAGAGTAATTTCATGAAGTTTATAATTAGATTCTTTATGCAAGTCGTATTGTGTATAATTTTATCTAATCGGACTTGACCTTACCTTATTTTTATGGTACATATCATATTCTGTGGATTTCAGATAGGTTTGCATAGCTTTTGTGTAGTCCAGACAATGATGTGTGAGCTCATTTATCACTACGAACGATGTAGAAACATGTATAATAAGCCATATGTGTCTATATACGGCGTACTTTCTTTATCTTTATGCTGTATTGATGAAAATTCAATATTAAACTTCATTGTTAATGTGAAGTCTTGGATCACCGTTAAACATTTAAAAAATAAAATAGTTTATTTTTTGTTTTGTCACTATCTATTTTAAGGTTAATCTATCTATACTATTATATAAAGAAATCTCAGAAACTACTAAACCGATTTAGTTTTTTTTCACTAATAGGAAGATACATTACTCCTGAATGCACTATGCTACCTTTATCTCGGGAAAACTTTCAGGCGAAAAAAGCTAGTATTTGATATCCAAGTTAGACGAGTGCATGGCAGGGTGATGTTTCGTAATTTAATGTTAATGCGCGAACTGTCGCGACGGTTATCAGCCGAGCTGTTTCTTTGTTATTTAGATGCAATAAAAAAGTTATGCCTATACATATTTTTTATTTTAATTTCTAAGAAGTTACGACGTAAGAACGCTCAAGTGGCATGATATAAAACTCCCTCTGGGTTAAACAAAAAAACAAGGAGACATAAACACAATACTATTACGTACAGTTAACGCTTACTTGAGTTTATGGCTCAGTAAAATTACAACACTCGTAAACTTCATGAAGCTCGGAACAATGAACGCAGTTTGGGCAAATATGTCGTAATTAGAAATACATTGTTACATCCAAATGTCACAAAATAGTTTCATGAACTGTATTAATACTTATTTTAAACCATATATCATTTTATATATTCGATGTGCATAGCATAATATGCTATAAAGGCTTTTTGTTATTTTACGAACTTTAGAGACGTCTAAATGTCAATATACAAGAATGATTTGTAACGGAAGGCTACGCCAAAAGGTGACAGTTACGCACGACCTAGGTGTGTGTGATAATTTAGGGGCCCCGCGCCCTGCGATGACTACGTATTCACTTAACTTGAACACACGTGTAACGAGCATGATTAAAACCTTCCTTTAACCTAATGAATAATTTACAAATCCATAATTGAGCTGGTAATGTTTTACGCAAACGCACGAGTCGCGCAATGTTTATTATAATGAGAGCATTAATACACGGCTCGAAACATTTACATTTCCATTAACGTAACGTGACGCGTTATGAGCCCCTTCGCTTATCCGAGCGGCTGCAAGCGCTCGCGAGCGCTCCGCTTTCATTACATCACATGCATTATTAATGGCACAGTATTATCTTCTAACTCAAAACCTAGCCGGATTTTAGGGGATTTGAGAATTAGTCTGGAAAACTGACTACTGAGGTTAGTAGGGTATACTGAGTTCCGACCACACTACAATTTAACTGCAATAAGTCAAGGGTGAAAATTGACACCAAGTAGTAAGTCTCGGCTTGCTGGGAAGAGTCAGTCCTAGTACCGGAATTGAATTGGAAACAAATAAAACAATGACGGTAGCCAGGTGAATGTAAACGCTACAGGGAATCTCATTATTTATTTACACTGTATTAAACGGTATTGGCCGTCCTTATTATTTTTATCATCAGCAATTAGCAGACAACACTAAAAGTATGAATCTATCTTGATTGTTTTCTATAGACATTTTAGAATTATATTTATCTTTCCTAATTGAGCAGTAAGTTCAGTGTAAATTAGTGCGGGACGTGATGTGGGCCTGTTCGTTCCGTTATCAGCCCGTGACCGCCCTCGGCGCTGCACCAGCCAACACTTGCCGGCCAATATACGGCTGTTTCTTCAATTATCCTATTTCTAGAAACTTCAGGAATTCTGCTAATATATGTGTAGAAGTTTGATAATTAGTCAGTGAAACTTAGATCGATGTTTATTTGTATGATATTTATGCGGTCAGTATAAGAATCATATGAGGTAAAATCTACGACTTTCCAGTGATGAGGATAGCGTTATACAACGCAGTATTTAAAATCCTAGGTGGGGTTATGGTGGGACAAATTTGGCGCTCGCCTAACAAGTCATTGATTACCTAACATACCCACTCAACTTAGTTTTATAAAAAGTTTTCAATATACATGTAGTACTGTCCCTATTCTAAGAGAAAGAAACACTATAACTTTATAATCGTACGAATTCTCTTTGTGTACGTAAATGACTAATTACACTTCAAGTTGAGTAATTTTCAATTTAAATTGAAGTTTAGACGTTTGGAGTGTGCGCGAGTTTGTACACTCACTGTTCTCCAGTACCTGTAACAAACGTTAAAACATTTCAGAACATATAATTACATTTTGTTCGTTTTACCTGGCGTAAGGAGGCCAGTGGAGGTGGGAGGGCGTGTGTGGAGCATGCTAATGAATGGGTTCGGATGTCTGTTTGTGCCACCCGTCAAGGGCACGTGAATTTTTTACCAGCAGACTCAAATGTATATAACTTATTAATATACCGGTCCGTTCACACGGATTCACTTGGCTTTTAACTCTGAAATGTTTGAGAAATTGTATACCTTTTCGGTTTGTGAAGTCGAGATTAGGAAAATTAAACAAAATGCCTTTGATAGAAAATCTGTAAATATTACAAAAAATCTCATTAAATAGGTATTTAAAGTTGTTCTATAGTTGAGCATAATTCTCTGTTAAATAAGAAATAAGGTATTTGATTCCCACCGCTGTCTTAATACGCGCCGGTAGACTTTAGACTTTTAATATTCATATTGAGAACTCGCAGGGGTGTAGGGTATGTAATACAATATCAAAACACAGGCGCGTCCTCATTATAATCATATCATCAACTTGTGAACTTGATTCGAACAGTATTTCAGCATTCCACTTCATACTAGCTCGGTTATTGTTATTAATAAGCTTATTAATATTCATGTATTATTATTAAAGAGTACATTTCTTTGATTCGTACCGAGATTAAATACTGATTTGAGTTAGCGGATAACCGACTGTTTATAACTAACTTATAACTATGTTTACTATTCAGTGACCCTTGAGACAACTTATACTGCGGTTTTAATGCATGGAGGGATAAGAATTCAATTCTAGTAAGATAATGTAGAAACCTATACAAATATGTATGTATCAAAAATACTTAAAAATTGATGCTAGAACCCATCACATTGGCTAAATACTTATATATACTATCGCAGCGGTAAATATTTATAGTTATAACGAAGTCTCGTGTTAATGTTCTTGTTTTCGGAAGTAAATTTTAATGGAAGTAAAAGGACCACCAAAGTGATGAAAATCGAAAAATTAAATAGAAAAATCTTGCACACTCGATAATTGGCTTCATAAGAATTTCAAGTCGCAAACAAGGACTAGAGCACCCAACGTCAATAGTTACTCATAAATAAAAAAGGCCGTGCCAAGTAGTAAGGAAGCCGATAGTATAACACAGAAGTAATATTATTATTTCATCAACAAAATTGCAAATAGCAACACGCCACAAAAACAGATGCCGCCAAAAAAACTTCAGAATGGTAAAACTCTTCCAAATTAGTTTCATATCCGACAGCTGTAGAGTGGCTCTCATAGTTATTCGGGGGCCCATCAGCCCTCCCGCTCCGACCTGTTGCTCCGTGTCGGAGTCAACTTTAGTTATGAATAATTAAGTAGAGCTGTCATCTTTGGGACGGTCAATGTTTAAAGAAAACATTGTTGTCTATAGAAACTTAAAAAGATGACCGAATATAAATATTTGGTAGGAAAATACAAATAAGGAAGGAAAAAGCCATTTATTGCTTAATCTATAAAGTCCCTAAATATATAAACGCAACAAAATATCTTGTTATTGAAGATGTTTCTTTTGCTGCATTTTCCTAGGAGCAATAACACGCAGTAGTAGATTCATTACGATTTAAAAGACCTTGTTTAAGATAGTTAAAATAAAGATTTTTTTGATTTAGAGAGCTACTTCTCATGATTTTATGACATAACGAAACATTCGTTGTCGACCCTCGTGACTATCACTAAAATTATATCTTAAACTTGATATAAACCATTTTCTTCACCGATTTTCGTTTACCTCAATAAAAAATCTCGACAAGCGCCCACCTCCCAAAACTCCATTCAAAGGTAAATTATCTCTAAAGAGTCGCTGCGTTTTCCTCAATAAATATCGTCACGTACAATTCACAAGAAACGAAGCGACAGCTCGAGGTGGAGCCGTGCCATTTCATATGGAAACGACTTATTGTATATTAGTTCCCAATTCGGTCGATAAAGTTGTTGGAATGTCCAAATGTCTCATATAAAACTAACTGATTGATGGCTTTTAAACCCGGTGAAAAACCTGTTAAAAGTAGTCGTCTGTTTCCACGAATCGTTCAAGAGCATCCGTTGTAAGACGTACACGTCTATATTGGTTGATATTAAATAACTCCCTCTCTTAACACATCGTGGAGTATAGTCTCTTTGTCGAACCACAGATAAAAATTCAAAGGGTTCCTATCAGCCAAAATTGTTATTCTCGAAACAACTTAGAATTAAAATTACACATTATTTATAACACATACATTTTATTTCAAAAAAAAAAAATCCTACTAAAGCATTGTGAAGCGAAAGAACGCAACAAGCGTTCAAGCTATCACAATACAAAGAGGCGTGAATGGAAGTGGCACAGTTTCGAACAAGACACCCCGTGAGTGACGCGAAGGGGCTACAAAGCAACACCGTCCTAGCCCACGGCACGCCACGAGCCGCACGCTGAAGCTAGTCGGATACGCCGTCGCCGTGTTCCGACACCACAAGGCGGTGTGGTGTGGCGACATCGGATAGTCGGAAGTTACATGTATTTATATCGTATCGTTATTGGGATTGTCATTGGAGACTTCATGTATTATGGGTACCCAAAAAATAGGAGAAGAGAGGGGGAAATTGATGATGGTATTACTGCGACTAACGTTGGCAAACGCCATCCCGGACGAGTACCAAGATCTAGTGCGTTGGGCCACGCAATGACCTAGACGATTTGTGGACTGTATTTTTTTAGCGTCCCCTTTGGAGGGGCTATTTCGAGGCTATTATACAGTAAAAATAATACCTAAGGCTTAAACTGGACTGCTGCAATGTGAGTATTCTGCTTTTGTGAAAGTATAACTGAGATTTGGAGTTTACCACATCTACAAATCAAAGTTGTTGTAATCTTAGCCTTCCAGTTACATAAACAAGCACAATAGAAACTTATGTAAATCCTAGCGAGATAGCATAATACATACATAAATAGTTCGCTTGAGTGTTAACAATAGCACATCTAGGTCTGTGGCGTGGGGTGGTGTGACAATACAAGTGAGGACGTCGGCGGGCGCTGCGTGCGGTGTCGGCCCCTCCAGGTGTTTGAGTCCCGTTCTCTATAGACGTTTGAGGCGCCATCACAATGAGACTGCACTATTCAGCGTTGTTAGTGTTACTTGTGTACTGTCGCACCTCTTCTGATTGATCTAGATTACTAAAGAGGGAAGGAATAGGTGTTGTTGGACAATGTTTCTATTAGACTGTGACGGTATTGTGGTCACAGTGCACCAAAATATATATTTTTACTGACAAAACAGACATATTGCATCATCGCTAACAACCTAGGGAAAAAGATTTAGTTTTATGTTTATGCCATATGAAAAATATAACGTTACATTCTGTTTCAATCCTCATTCATTCTTTTAAAAGTCGTTATTGTTTTTCGTATTAGTTGAACACATTAAGTTACTTACAGTGCGTTGGAATTAATGATGCCGATGGAATGTAAACGTAAAGCAAGTTTTCCAACATTCCTTTTTCAGCCATTTGGATCAAAACAATAAATTAGAATTGTTAAACAGGTGTGGCTATAAAGTTGGTATCAGTCGGGAGATCGGCATAACGGCTCGTAATGACCACCGCAAGGTGCTCATTATGACGGATAAGTAACTGCAAGAATGAGGGAAATTATACGCGCGGTCTCGTTTTTTACGTTTGATATAGAAATGTTTCTTCTTTAATGGGCGGACAAGGTAAACGCTTGGCGAAAAGTAGTCCCTATCTTCAAGTATATAGGTATTAAAAATGATTGTTGAAAACAAGTATTCAATTCGCATTTATTTCTATACTTTCTATATTTTTACTCTGAAAATAGCATCATATAATGTACCTTAACTTATCTTTGTCTACACGAAACTTTAGCCTTTGTGTAATACACGATCAATGGTAGTCAAAGTTACTCGATACACATTCCAATTTAGTTTAACGACATATTCAAAAGTCGAAATGCACTTCATAGTTATAAAATTTGTGAGAAACTGCAGCAATATATCCAAGAACGTTACTGAAACTCGATTCAAAGACTCATAAAATATGCAATAAAATTTTGTCAAAGCAAGTTGTGTCATAACGTGAGCCAGTTAGTGGCGTGAGATTACTACACACACGCCACGTCACGTCACATGCCGCGCCACGCCACGTAAATAGAAATTTCAAGAGTTCGTCTTTTTTTGTCAAGTGAACATTGATCCTCAAACAGCATGCTATAAATTTGATTTAAAATATATTTTATTATTGTAAATTTCCTAAAAGAAACTTGTTTAAATAGCATAGAGTAAGAGTTTTTAAAAGTTATAAAACTTTGTAGGCCAAAAGAATTGCTTTGGGCTAAATAAAAACATTTTCTTAGTGAAAACATATTCCTGTATATTATAAACTTTGTCTCTGACCTCTTTTTGCATACTTAGGTAATTAAAGCATTATATTATAGTCTAACATTTTGTCTCAGCGTTCAGATGACAACAACGCAACACACGCCACGTGCCGTGATAAACACTGCAGAAATGTATTGGGATAAACTATTGTATTGAAATGCCAAGCCACACGCGAGCCACATTCGTGCGTCGCAAAGCATACGTACTCCGCTATATTACTGCCATTAAGGATTTACTGTTATGGCGTGTCACATTGAATTTTATTAGTTGCCGGCGAATCAAATCAAATTTTACTGCGGGTTATGTTTCGTGGTACTGCACGATTAAGTGTAGTGTATCATAGAAAATGTACTTTCAGTGCGAAATTTGCATAGTACTTATATTGTGATAAAAATATAAAATTAGCAACATGTTCCTATGGTAATTTAATCATCAATATCCAGAGATAATTCCATTTTAATTTTAAATTTAACAGTATCCTAAAAATACAGAAGACCTTCAGAATTAATTGACTTAAATAATTTAGTTTTCCTAACTTATACACTAATTACAAAAATAATTAAAGATTAACATCCAAGTGCTAAGTAAACAGCGTCCTACTGCTTGCAACGGACTCTTCTTTATCTAGAATCCAACGCACAACCTCCTAGCCGCGATCGTCAAAATACACTTATAAATTTTCAATAACTAATAATTGATGGATACTTCGGAAGGAGACGCGGCTAAGTGAGCCGCCGGCGCGTGGCCCGACCCTCGTCAACGACAATCAATTTGTACCCTCACTGATAGATCGCCAACTACCTCGTAATAATTTTCAGACCTAAAAGATATTTGCGTACGCGATATCGGGCATTGGCTCATAATTTACTTGTCTAAACTGTCAGAATGATTTAATAGATAGGTGTAGTAAAGAGACTGGTATATTGATAATTCAAATCTATACCTGGGTTTTGTGAGAAACATGATTTATATTTGTAGGAGCAGTATGGGCTATGAAGGTGACTGTTGGGTATAAAATATCACATAGGATTATCATACCAGACAATTTTAGAATTAAACTATGTTTTTTTTTCTATTTGACAATCATGCGTTTATTTCGTATTTCTAAAGTTGGATTAATGACAATATATAAGACCTACGGGTTTATGATCTCATATAATGGGACGAAGGTTCAACCAACCCCAGAAGCCGTAGTTACGTCTCTGTCTAGTCTTTGCAGACTAGCGTATACTTATAAAACTACTTAATATTAAACACAGGAAACAAAAGCAGTCATAACAGATTTAATTACGCGCCGTACGCAGCGCTTATATATTATTTATGAAGTTGTTTTCCGCGCGCGGCGTCTCGTGAGGAGTGGCCAGTGTGCCCGTTACAATGTTTTTGTGAAAACACTAGTTCCATGCAGAACTGTCTGTTGTTAGTGTATTTTTTTAAATATTGGTACTAAATGTTAAGTATACTAGATGTGTATTTTATTTTGCCATTGTTGAGCACGCAATTCTTTATAACTCAAAAGGTTCATGTCTTATACACTCGCTGGCGTCCTGTAAAAATAAATATTTGCTTTTTTTCCACACAAACTAATAAAAAACAAGCAAACTGCCTGTCCACCAATATAGACAATGCGGTGATACCCATCCAACCAGCCAGGCTGTCTGATCGAGAAAACTACTGACAGTAAACCGCATAGCCTGTGCCAAAATACTAACATTCAATAATATTTCGTATGTTTATTCTTTAGCTTTATTTTGACGCAGTCCGCAGCGTTAAGAAAGCTTGTTCATACACAACTTGTAATATTTACAGCGAGTACAACTGCTCGGAGAGTCGTTCCGTTGAAATATAACGCTAACAATAATTGAAACACAGGAGTGAGGAGCGGTATTGAACGTGGAAACCTAGAAACAGTGGTAGAAATTGTTTTAGCACTTTTGTTATGAATAGAAACAAATGTTATATTATATTTGATTGCCTTGATAGTCTAGCGGGAAATGTAGCGGATTGTCGTTTAAAATTTTGCAGAATCAAATCCACAGCTAGTTGTATATAGTATGTATTTTATTAATATACTAAGTTCTGAAAAAAAAAATGCGAGTATTATGTGGGAAGCGATAAGGTTAATCGTTATTTATTTGACTGGTAACGTAAAATAGTATGTAAAGTTTACCAGCTTGTATCTCATGAACGTAGGGAGTAGGTAATGGATCTATCTTTTTAATAGTAGGCAGTAAGGAGACTATTTCTCAACGCTTCATCAACATATAGATTGATTTATCGTAAACATGAATCATTGTTAATATTTGCTGCTCGTGTACATTAAACTGTACCGCAAACATAATTAACCGCGCGAAGTCTCATGAAAAGCCATCGCGTAGCATCGCGCTTCCTTCCCGGGACCAACAAAAACTGTGCCGCGCGTCCCGAGGGAAATCACGAAAATCTATTACGGGCCGGCAGTGTGTTCGCGTGCATTGCTTTTTTGTTGGTGGAGCATTTTTCGTAGTATAAACAACGATATAATGCTGTTTTAATGAATTTACTGGTTGTATAAACAGGGTATGAAAGTAACTGGGTTCGAAGCCTAGACAAATGATTCAAAGATTGGGTGGTAATTTTCGAGAGAACAAATTGCGAAGGGTTACACTTTTTATAAAAATCAACTGTTAACATTTATTACAATAATTCATATTTATAAAGTTGAATTTACTTAATGGTATAAATGAATGGTCCTTAGTTACAATATTTTAATTGATGTTCAGTTACCGTCATATAACTAAATAAATAATCCCGTTCAAAGTAATCACCATCGTCAAACAATTTAATCATGTGGCCATAGAAGCGTTGGGAGTGTCCACTCAACTATCAACAGATCCCGATAACAATGGCGTCGATGTTGCCGACGCGTTCCCAATGCAATCGCGCACAAAGGCGGCACGTGTCGCCGTGCCGCGCCATATACGTGGCGTTGACGCCGCTTTGCCACCTTTGTTGTGCTGACGGTTAATGTTATTGTATCAGCTTATTGTTTTGCACTACTATGTATAGCGGTCTACGTGTGACTATGTAGTTTGTAGAGCATTGTCAAAACTCTGAACTGTTATCATAATATTATACTACGGAATATAATATGACGCCGGAACTGGTCGGTAATGCTACATAAAAATCACTAGTTTAACCAAATAAGAACCAAGTTAATATAACGATATAAATATAACCAGAATACAATTGTAGTTAATGGTAAACAGATTGTGAAGCGAGGCCTATGGAGGTGGTTTCTCGCATGTAAAAGATCTAATAATGGCAAATAGGTGAGGCACCTTTAGGTTTAAAAAAAAAGTCTCAAAATAACAAACCAGCTTCAAAATAAGAGACCTGAAACTCAGTAGGTTTTGTTTCTAACGCAAAGGAAATAGACAAAAATATCTCTCAAAATATGCGGCATGCGGTGAAAAGAATATGTGTTTTTGAGATAAAAGCTCGCTATCAGCCAGAGCGCAAATGTTTGTCGAACGTGCTGCGTGTGCGGTGTGGCGCGGGCGTGGCGTGTGCGTGGCGTCATTGCGCCGTCATGAATATAACCGGTACGTGACCGATAAAGCATTATGATATTATTGTTTTTATAAATACATTTTTAAAGGAAAAGGCGGGTTAAAAGTACGCGGGACATGCAGAAACGCAAATATTCTGATGACTGTCGAAGCACGATGTCTCTCCTTCGTCGACTTATATTCATACGTTACGTATCGTTAAACGTAGTGATATCAATGCAAGTAAAAAACATCTCAATGGTTATAATAATTGTTGTAGGAACAAATATACAAAAAAAGGTATTACTTGTACTATTTTTTATAAACTTGTTTGTAATTTTACTGTGTGGTTGTAGTCTTTTCGTAATTTTAAAACCTAGGATTCTTGTACAATAAATAGTTTTATAGTATCGGAGTATTATTTTCATAGTTCTATTGTTCAAAAGTTAAAAGTGTGAGTTACGCCTCAGTGAATCTAGAAAAGCTCGCGAATAAAAACAAGTTCACATAAAAGTCTTAGTTAAGACTAAGTGCTACCACGAATATCTCACTAGAAAGTTCGGAATACCTGGCGTAAAATGTTCTAACCATTAGTGTTACTATTATTGTAGAGGCATTAGCAGTCCGTCGACACGACGTGTGTAGACAAAATAAAGCTCAATGAACTTTTTGTATATTATATAACATAAGTACATAATGTACCCATGAGAAAATACTCTGGCGGTATTTAAAACAAAAATATTAATAAATTTTCTAACAGGACTTTTTTACATTTTTTTAACATCTAGTCTAAATTACACATTAACCTAATTAATGTTTAATACTTATAATGTTGAGACTAATTGTTATAATTACCCCATATCATTTCATGAAACGCAAACCATTTTTGTATCATTAAATTATAACAATCGTATAAAGCCGCGACCACACCACGCTAACTTGCAAAAAACGCACGTTTCAATTCGCAATTAAAATAAACGCATGAGCGGTGTAACTAATTGGAAGCCTTACGCTCCAGCGCCGCGTCCCCCGCCCCTCCTCGCTCCGCCGGACAGCGCTCACTGTCTGATCCGCAACAATACGTACACGTGTGCCGGACGTTAATTAATTCCTAGCTTTAATAATGTGCCCAAATTATGCTCCAGGTAACATTTCTCGTTACGAGCTTAATACATCCATTTCGGGGATGAGTCGGGTGGAAATTAATTATTGATCATATATGTTTACCGGGTGTATGTTCGTGTATGTATCGGCGAACATGATTGGCTCTTTTGTTTACAGATCGTATTACTGTGTCAGTAGCCAAAAGCATTTCTAGAATCGTTAACGCTAACATTATGTATGAGAATGACATATCCTAGCGATAGACTTACCAATAAGTTATATCATTCCAATTTTTTTTTGTTTTAGTGTAAAAGATTGTAAATAGACATCTTGGCTACTGCTTCTTGTTGAAATGAATGTTCATATTGGAGTTCGTTCAAAGTACGCAGTATCAGTTCAGTACACTTTGTCTTATTCATAAATAACATAAAATGACTCAATGTGTCAAGTGCAGTACAGTGTCATGGTATAGTTTTTCAATGTCCTGGTGTTCTATTGATTATGGTGCAGTTTGGAGTTTACCCTCATGCGTGCGACGTGATTCTATCGTGATCCAGTTATAAAAAAAAACATGCTGAGTCCGAAATGATATAAATACGTAAATGATATCGTATTTTGTTTTCAGTTTTTCCATAAAAATATAAAGCAATGAACTAGAGTATTATTACTCTGTTGTCAACTGAATATCCACCAATTCACTGCATACGTAATTACATAACAAGATTTATGCACAGAAACAATTTTTCGATTTCATGAAGCATCCATTCAATATTGCTATTACAATTGTATAATTAAATTTGTATCCGGTGCGGCTTTGTTCCAATGGAAATGTAAATTAACAAATGACGCGCGGCGGTGCGCGTGTAATCCGAGCTTAAAACCGAATTTCACAAAGCGAACACTCCCTTTATATAACAGGAATAGCGTGGAGAGGCTTTGTGCCGGTGTTGCACTTACAATAAACGGTAGACAAAGGGAGCGTGTGGCGTGAGACATGCGGCGAGCGGGCGGCGTGCGGGCGGACGCGCCGCCACGCACCGAGCAGTGTGGAGACCGCTTTATACTACACTAATTATTGTATTCTCGGTTTGTTCGAGGCATTAGAGAGATGTTTAATAAATACCTCGACAGAGCTCACCTGAGCGTTTGTGGCTGGAAGGTAGTAAAGCCTCTTACTCGTCGAATGTGAGTGTTTACTTTTGCCTTGTAAACCATTTGGGAAAATAATATGTTCAAAATAAATAGAATAAATACATAGCAGAATATTTTTTCCGAAAAAGACCATTGAAAACTTGCCAATTTGCGTGACAAAATAAAAAACAAAAATGAAAAGCTCTCGAAGCACAAAAACGACCATGCAGAACTAACCAACAAAACCTGTACGAAAAATATCCCACCTGCAACACATAAAACTGGGGAAACGAATGCATATCGAAAAAATATTTGCAGATTGTTTTCAACGCCGACTTTTGTAACGAGCGCAGGGTATCAAACTAGCATATTTCAGTAACTATCTTTCTAAAACATCTTTTATTAATTAAAAATGTTTAGTATAAAAGTAGTAGTAGTACTATAAGTAGTCGTTTTTTGATAATCTATGACGAGACGTGCAAAGCACTCGTCTTGGTAAGCGTTTCGCCTCATTTGGCAACACCGCACATAATTTTGAATCAAACGGCGGTGAACTGCATCTGTAGCGCTAAGATATGAGATGTTGTCTCATTATGCTAAGTAATTACCCTGACAAGACGATTCAATGTATCCAAACAAGCTCATATTCTAGACCTCCCACACCCTTATACTGAATCAACATTATTAAAGACCCCGGAATGTGTTATTAATCAGTGAAAACTCTTACGGTCTCTTTTACAAGAAGTAGTTACTTTCAAGTAAATTATATTTGTCATTTATCGTATATTACACAGCTAATAAAGATAGTATTCTATTTATGACCGTTTATTTAGAAGCAATGATTTGGGTGTGACTTTTGTGTTTGGTTAGCTTATACATTTAGTCGAGTGGCATTTACTCAGAACTTGTGAAACAGTCCCTTAGTCTTCTCTTTGAAAAAACTTTAATAAAGTGTTAATAATCAACATTTCCAATATGCTGAGCCTATACAAATATCCAGCAACGATCACAAAGGATGTATAGTAAGGGCTATCCGCTGTATCCCCTCCCCTGCCTGTCCAGTGACCAGATAAATCCTTAGGCAATAAGGGGTGAACAGACGATGGGGTTGTTTTTCATTACCTGCTACGCTTTGTATGTTTTGTGCCGCTGTTTTAACAAAATTATTGTCTAAAGTCTATTAGTCTGAGAGATTTTTTCATGTTATTGGTACACTTAGTTTTAGGGCTTACGGTCCAACATAAGACGTTGCATCCCTCGCTAATCACTAGAGTTATGCCGAGTAGAATATTACAATGGTAATAATAATACTAGCCCTATATTACATACAGTCCCACTGCTCACTACTGGCCTCTTCTGTTCTCATTTATTGCTAAACTGAGCGAGAATTGATACATAATGCACACGCAACTTCGAAACGTCAGAGGTGTGTGCTTTGGGTTTTGAATCCACGAAACTTCAACTCGACGGACAGTTTCATTTGTAACTTGGTTACCGCTACTTTTATTATAAATGAACCGATCGCTTATAAAGAGGATGTTGTCAACATCACGGTGTAGCGTGGGTAAACAATCACCATTATCTTAGCGACAGACTGTTATGTTTCGAGTTCATAGCGATCAGTTACATATTTACAATGCTGGGGTGCCGCGCCGCGTCGTGAACGAAAATATTGCTGCTTTATACGAGAAGGTAAAGTTACTGTTTTGATATGATTTAGACTGATATTGTTATGGGATACACGATACTTTTATTTTCATTTGCTATAAGACATTAAGGATCTTAGAACATTCCTCCTTAAAAATATAACCTTGTTCATAAAAGTGATTTTCATTGGTTATAAACACCCACATAAACAAATGAAACATAAAAGACAAGAATAAAGAACAACATAATATTTTCTAATAATTTTAAGCAATGACATGACAATAATTTATCTTCAAGTCCTCGGGATTAATTTTAACAAGGCTTGCTCTTCGTTTTGTTCATTACATATAAGTAGAAGATTAATGACCTCAAAACCACCGGTACACGTAAAATATCGATGTCATTCGTCTGTCTATGTAGAAGTCGTTAAGCCGCAAGCGTTTGCGAATCGGGATTAGTACAATGCGAACCAAATAAATCGCCCACCCGGGCCCAATTTCGTTTACAATGGAAATTATTTCATTTCGAAAAGCCAATTCGATATCTCCAATAAAGTAATTTATATCGTAACCAGGTAAGGTCGAGGCGCCGCGGGAAACTTTCTCATTGTAAATATTATTTACCTTAAAAGCCTTTGAAATATTTTCTTTGCACAATTTTTAACGCAAAAGCCAATTTGAAAAGCTGTATAGGTAATTTATATTTTCGAAGAGTTGAATAAGAAATGTGACTTATTGGATGTGGTGGATCAATACAGAATTACGAACATTATATGAACGGTATATACGTAATGGGCGAAGGAAAATGTAAGTACTTTGAAGATAATTTTATGTATAGTCTTTCTACCCGCATAAGGCCAGCGTGAACCGACGAAGAGTACTATCAGCTGCTGTAAGGTTTAAAACTCGTGGTAAGAGACCACCGTCGTCTACAAACATTCACAATATCTGAAGCATCTTCGGTAAATGTATAGGTTCATAAAGCCCCTCAAATTCTAATAAATACGACAAGCGAAAGCCAATTCCACAAATCACGTTAGAGTTTCGACCCACATGTCTACTGGTGCGGGTCTCTAATCAAACCAACGCGTGACAAATCCCACATTTCAGCGCGTGGGACGAATCAAATTACCTGATACAAAGTTTACAATTCGTTATAACTTATGACATTAACATGTGAATATCCATTGGCTTGAATAAATATGAGATAGTTGGAAACTTCGCCTCATTCAAACACGTTTAGATAGCTTTAATACCTTCGGGCGAAGGTGGGACCATCTGATTCATTAGATTATGGCACTGCGTCGTACGGGCTTTGTTCCTGCGAATGTGTGCTTTGGAAATCTAATGTAGAAATGTGTATTCCTTTTGCATTAGTTACGGTCCTTCTCATTGGTTTTAATATAGTATTTAATATAGTGTAATATAGTATTAATTTTAATATTGCCTGGATAGTAATTATAATTATTGTTTAATTATAATTACTGTAGACTATATTATTATTATAACGGCAATTTATATTCGCTGTGTGATATGTGTAATGTATACTGTTTTTTATGTGATATTTTTATGTGATTTGTCTTGTTGTTTTATGTGATATGTGTACTGTTTTTGATTTTGTACAATCGTCTATCTAATGGAAAAGTATTCGCACATAATTAGACTTTTTTTTCTAAAAGTGTAATTGAATTCGATTAGCTAGTTTTGTGTCAATAATTATAAGGGTCTTCTAATAAGTCATCATTCAGAGATGAGTAGATTAAAGTCCCAGAACTAGAAATTAACACTGAAAAATATAGTGTGTTTTTCTTTATTTTAATTAACATTGAAAAGAATAGACAATCTAGTCCGCTAGACCAATTTAATGACTTAACTAAAAAAATCATAATAAATTAAAGAAATATTTACTAAGTGCACGATTTCTATTATTAAGTAAAGAAATCGCTATTATTATTTAATGTGATTTGACTGCCATTTATTATTGATTAATACACTCACGAAATATTATTTTTAGGCTCATACGCCTGCTTTGAGTCACACGATCATTTAACTCCATAATAAAACATAAAATTACAAATACTTCTGGCAGACATTTAAAAAAGCTCATAAATTTTTAAATTCGCTTAAATTCTTTACTTATGTTCGAATGAGCATTGTTTTTTATAATACGAAAAACAAACGCGCTAATCTTTATCGCCACAGAATAGAGCTCTCAAGTCCCTCTTATATTAAAAACATCTTCGTAGATGTAATCATCTCTCGAGCAGTGTATGTAACTGTTTAATATACTAAGGTCATTTGCATAGTAATAATGGCCGTTAGTGTACGAGACGGCGGGCACTAACCATATTAACAATATTATGATGTGCTAAGAAAAGCGAGGTTCATTCGGATTATGGTAATAAAGACTTAGTATAAATTCGCGACTTTATCTTATAGAAGACTAACTTTTCTCCGCAGTTCCGTCCGTGTGAATTTGTAGGACAAAAACGAGCCCATGGTACACAGCAGTATTGTAGCTTCCTTTATATGAAAATTTCAAAAACGTTCAGTAGTTCAAAAGATTAAATATTAGTATAGATTGGGTTAAGGTACGAGTAGTCGTAATTTTGGACTTTTATCTGTCTCATGTGATAGTTGGTGAGTATCTCACGACCTGTTTGTTCCCACATTTACGCGTTATATATAACTAATAGATTGTTCATGTTTGGATACCACGTGCTAAATTCCGCAACTATTGAAATCATTACAATTGTATCACTTATGAGATACATTATAAACCAACCAAGGTACTCATTGCAATAGACAATTTTTTATACCGCGAATGAGTTTAGCGCAACTGTACCTGCAACTACAATATGTACAATTAAATGAGGCAAGTAGTTATTATCTACAAATATTTTACATAAATAATTCGATTGGTACATCAGTTCCCTACTATCGTCCCTCAATCCTCAGTCGTTACAGGTCTCCAACCGATTCCATCAGGCCGGCGACGCCGGAGCATCCCATGGGTTTACGAGGAGCTCGTCATGTTCCCGATCCGCTTTATCCGATATTTACGAGGAGGATATAAAACTGCGTTTACTGCCGTCCCTCTGACACGTCTTCTGATAATCCTTTCGTTTTCTTTATATCTCGAATATAAACATACCGAAGTGGCTGAGCGCTTCGTTTCGCGCCAGATGCATTCTAAGGTCAACTGATATATATGTAATAAGCCGCATATCCAGCATGCCAGTATCCAGGAAAAAACGAGAGTAGAATGAGAATGAAATGCGAAGATCATTTCTTTAGTTAAGTTATTGAAGGTTTTAGGTGTACAGGCTTGAAGAGAGAATAACGGCAAGAATACTGGTGGAAGGATATTGGTATCCAGATAGCGACCACCATACACAAGTTGTAAAATCCGAAAGAGTAACCCACGTAGGTGTGTCGCATATCGGGATCAGCCTGAGTATATCCGGTTACGAACAGGCCAAACAATTGTGTAGAGTTCAATCAGCCTATCTCCGTCCACTGCTGAACATAGGCCTCCCCAAATGAGCGCCAACCATTCCGGTCTTGAGTAGCCTGCACCCGTCCGCCGCCTTTTTTAAGGCGAGGCATAATTAATTTTTGTCAGTCGACACTCTATCTGGACTCCACTTTGCTAATCATCGAGTGCTACAGTGTACCGGATAAAGAAATGTCAAACTCAAAAGTATGCTCGAGAAATCAGTAGACTATTAGACTAAACTAACTGATCAACCAGAAAACCAAACGTTTTACAATTAACAAACTATACCGATAAGTCGACGCCGATTTTATTAATTACGAATTAAATGGACAACGTTAAAAGCAGTTAGTGGCGGCATTGAGCGCGGGCGGAGCTAATCCTTTATGGCCACTGGTAATGTTTTGCTGATCCGTCTAATGATGGTTTGGGTATGTTAAAGGCCCATACTAAATTTCCGATAAGCTTTAATTCTCTTTACAAAGTCTTTGCTGTTGTGCGAAGACCTTCACCTTTTATATTAATGTATGTTCAAAAGAGTCCGTATAATTATATTCAGTACATGTCATGCTTACACTTTACAGATTTTATAAAACTAACCGAGATGAGTACCTGACTAGATAGTAACTAAGCAGGTTTATAAACACGCACACTACAATATTATGGTATTATGCTGAAAATTGTCCGTCTACGCCTTCCCCCAGAACACATTGGCGTGATAGAACACAATAAGCCTCGCATAAAAATCCTAAGTAATAAGTAAATCGTCGGCTTGCTATTAAGAGCTCCTCTGTAAAATTTTATTTAGATTGGTAAATTGATTTAAAATTTTCATGTAGGTAAAAATAAAAAATATATAATTCAAGGTTTCTTCTTTATTTATCTTTAGGGATTATAGATTCTTTTTACTGAAAAAGACATCATATGATATATAATTAAATTAATGCAAAACATATAACATAAAACCTTGTTATAGTCAGCAAGCGACACGCCGAACATAGACGTTACTTTCTTTTAATCTTCTATAATAATTTATAAGCACCGTGTATCGACTTTCCGCCAGCGTGTCGGGCGCTCGGCAGATTGCTCGTTACGGCGATATTTTCGTGACGTGTAATCCTCTTATAGTAAGTTTGTTGTGCCCTGCGCAGTGCAACGCGACGGCTCAAAGGCTCGTGTTTCGAATTCTCTCTATATCAAAGCTGTTATGAAATGCTTATATTACGTACAAGAGACTTATCATTTTGATATTATCGCATACTGAAGTGGGGTGAACGCAAAATTTAGTTCTTGTGAATGTTACCGAACCAGACAAAGTTTGATGCTAAAAAGGTGCAAAAAAACGTTCATGTCGCTCTATACGCTTACAAGGAGGCACAAGCCACATCTACGACTGTTTATTACAATATTTAGTACAAACAAAACATTCGAACATTTCTGTACTAAGATCGTGCGCAGGCGACTTCTGTTGAATTTGGTCTTCTCGTTGTCTTCGTTGTTAACGTGTCGTTCAGTAGTAGAGCCGGTCCAGAGAGAGCCGCGTGTGTCTTATGATAGATTACCAGCCACACTACCAATAAGAACACACGCAAGGCTCTGCCTGGCGCCGCTTGACGAGCTTCCATATCTTCACACTTCCAGGTGGTATCTTCTGCATTTATACAAATATTTGTTATGAAAAAACTATTTTTAAATTTTACATAATTTTTTTGTAACATATATTTTGGAATTTGTACCCGATATGACGATAGGCCCTTTCACATTATTAGGCGGAATACACACGGCAAGGTAGTGGATAAAAAGTGTGTGTTTAAAAAAATCATTGTAATTCATTATGTGCTATATACGACTTTCTCAAAATGATTATTAGTGATATAGAAATCATTAAAATATTAAATTTCTTAAACAAAACTGGCCACTATAAATAAATTATTAAAAATTATCAAAGCTACACCATTTAACACACATTTTGTTATAAGAATTAGAGTTACAGCTGACACAATTGGTATTTAGGTATACCGCCGAGTTCACACCATTCGATAAATCAAAACTTGAGTCGGTCGTGAGATAACCGAAATCTGTTCTGAGATTGCGGGCTGCTATAAATCTAGGGAGACGTGACAAACGCAAGTCGATCGGATTTAACGACAGACGGGCCGAATACCTGCGATGAGCGTTCATGGGCTATATTTTAATTTTATTATCGATTAATAGCTATTAAGGGCTGTTAATGTCTTTTATTGAAGTCTGAATAGATGTTGAGATATTAGTTATACAGAATGTATATTGAATTATTTTGTTATATTGTTTTTACATATATAATGGTACTAACTTGTCTGTCTATTATGTCTCCTAAAAACCGTAAATATTAACAATTTGGCGCCATAATCTCGATTGCGTGGCCCATATCTCTCTCAACCATTCTTTCCGACTCGCAAAAAACGTTGACACGCCCACGATCCTCCTTGATGTTCGTGTACCATAGAAGTCATGTCATCAGGCTAAACAATTGCGCTTTCGCTGACGCACTGCAAAAAGGATCACAAAAAAGTACCGCATGTAAAAGCAACTAGCCAACAGTAAGTTAACCCAAAACATTTGTACGCGAAATTCTCCATACGCTTAAAACATTCCTGGCGCTCAACATTTATATTCGAATAGCCAAATAAATAATCGTTTCATGGTACATAAGCGCGGCGGTACGCGGCGTATCACGCGGTGGCGTACTCCGTATTTATTGCGACGGGCCGGTACGCCGCGATACGCGACAGTACGCCGTGCCGCATACCGTGGGGAGATGGGCCCCGTGCGGCACCCGCTGGGATATGTATAAACATATAATATATTAACTATGATCCTCATATTTAAACTGAGCAGATGGAAGAATGCAATTCGCAATCTGGTTTAATGGAGGATTTGAACCAAGAGGAATAAATGTTTCTCATGCGCTTTTTCTCTAACATCATTGTATATATGTTGTATATTATTGCAAAAAAATTGCTTGTTTCTCTTTCTTAGAATATAGATAAATTAAATGGGTTATCTGAAGCCAAAACACCATTCAGATTCCATACATAAAAAAATCAATTTCCATTTTAGTCCCGTTACGAAGTATAGCGCGTGCTTCCCGTAAGATCGTAACGCCCATACCAATGTAAGGTTCAAAAAGATTGAGCAAAAAGGTAGGTTTCATATTGTTCACACGTAAAGTAGGTAAGTAAGTTGTACAAATAAATAAACTGTTCAAAGCGATCAAAACAATCTGTGGATTATCTGTGCGTCAGTCGCGTCTGTCACATATAAATGACGAGCAGGTTTCCTCCACCTCCCGTCAGCTCTCCCCCTTGCATGTGTCACATGCCAACACCGCACTGTTAATAAATCTGTCAACACGACTTGAACATCGTGTGAAAATTGTTACACACTTTGCGCAAACGTGTACAGATGAAAGCGAAATTATTATTATTTTTTTATATTTATAAGACGGTTTACGACCGTTCATGTGCACAAATATTATTTTGTATGTATGTGTACTTGAGCATAAAAAATTACCTTTCATGTACCACCGATATACATTAAATAAATAAAAATAAAATCAACAAGCGAAAAATCACCGGGAAATGCTCGCCCTCCTCACTCCACCGATCCAGTAAAAAACTGCCGAAAAAGAAAATCATAACGGATGATCGCGTCTTCGTTATTTATGTTTAAACACATCGCTTCGCAAATGAACGAGCAACTTCGCTGCGGACACTGCGCGGTAAAAAGAGACATCTATGAATTATTCAGTTTATTCATTATTCATGGTGCGCGAGGGGTGTGGGTTAATTCCTTGCTCAAATTTAACTTGACGACGAGAACGCTCGGTCGCAGCTCACGAGAGCTCTTCATAATTTATGTTTTAATAAAAAAAGCAAACTCTGCCCCGGACCGGCGCCGGCAAATAGAAACATACGAGTGGCGGGAGAGACACATGCTCACGTCCCGCGGAACAAATGATGATACATCTAGCGCTTGAGTTTAATTTAATTACGCGGATAGTTCTGTCGCGAGACCGTTCCGGTGAGCGAGCGGCGTGATTTAGAAACCACTCGTGGAAACAGTGACCGCGGTTATTGAATAAAACGAGTTTTACAATCTGGTTGTTTTCGGATTGTACACTATTTGTGTACTTCTACCTCTTACCAAAACACTATGGCATTCCGGCATAAGCCAAACGGCTCGGTCCCTTTGACTTACATTTGTATAAAAAATGAAACGATATTATCGACTACGAACTTTGCCATAATACAAAAGCCAAATATCATACTCTTAACTTGGCAACTCCACGTAAAAGTACTTTCTAATAAATTACACGTGAACGTATCAAAGTTTCGCGGATCAAGCTTCCGTATGCCAACTCGAACGTGTGCTGAGATCAAAGTATGATCAAAGGGCGTCAAAACGCGGCTAAAGGGAGCCCCTCACACAGAGCCGCGCAGGGGCCGGGCCGGGCGAGGGACCATATAAATCGTGTTAATGTATTTAAAGAAGTTATAAAAAATTACAATATAATTTATAATTTAACACTACAGCTAACATCGCATGAATGAATTTTATTTTTATAATAGAGAGAAGCATCTAAATATGATAACATACCTGATGGGAAGTGACTATAAGCAAATAGCGAGAGACATTAGGTCTGTGACAGGCGCCAAACTTTACTACGCAGTACGCACCGGCAGATAGACCGTGTTACTTTTGAAGTTTTTTGATCACAAACTCAGTGCTGTCTATACAAAAATGCAACTGATCTTTTTTGTTTAGGGTTCGGTCCTGTCCCTGAACGCCCGAACGGCGGTGTATGACTAAGCCCGCCCCCACCACCGCGCCGCGCCGCCCGATCGACTCAAACGTGCGGAAAATCGCCCAAGTTACCTCACATCTGTATTAAATCCAATAAAACCGGATAAACTTGTGTTTCCAACACGTCAGCTTGGAACTTTCCCGCTTTGATTTATCGCTAATGTGATTTAACATCGGATTATACGACGGAACGGATTTTAATTTAAACACCAACGAGAACGATTCATTCTCTTTGATAAAATTAATTAATACTGTCTGACAGGTAATCTACTGCTTAAACTAGTGGCTTTGTATGAAAGGAGAATGCCCATTTTTGTATGAAAGTTGGGCTACGCTTGCGTCTGTACAAAACCTTCACTAAACTACAGGTAATATATTCTAAATCTTATAGAAATTGAAAACAATTGGATATTCGATGGGAGTTCGGAGTAATCAGAATTTTTATAACGCAGTTATTTTGAGGTTAAGTATGGACTGCAATAATGTACGGCAGAAAGTAACTACGTGCCTAATTAAGTTGAATATTGCAGAACCTACTTGTTATTGCTATAAGCAATTATTGGACATTCTTTTCACCTAGCTTTAATTGCCATCATAAGAAACTGATAGGTACTAACATATCTGATAAGACGAAACTCCAATAAAACTTAAAAAGATAGTATGACGGAATATTAGTTTTTCCACGGAGCATATTATGTTACCTGACCTTTTGTGTACGTATATATTTTTCTGACTTACGACTTATTCTATTACATGGATTACCTAATCTTTAATTCCACCTACCATTGTCTCACTCCAATATGGCGTCAACAAATATTGTAGAATAAATTCAGATTAGTTTTTATGACCGGCCTATGCCTGACGCCAACCTTCTTTGGAGGATTCCGATCCCAGGTAACTCATGTTAGAAACACCGAGATAAAATGTTGCTTGGCCTGGAAATCGAACCCAGGAACTCACTTCACAGCCTGATTACGCTAATAGTTAATTATCATAGGGAAAGAAAAATAAAACGAGAAATACGAAATCGGATGCATATTTTTATATAGATATATATTTTGGATAGAGGTATATATTCTTGGCATCCTAAAATAAAAACAAGAATTTGATATAGCTGCAGCACGTTTATATATACTCCTGAAGTGAGTCCATGATTTCTTGCAGCGCTGGTCGGGTCATGTCATGTTGTTGTTGTCTGTGAACCTCTCTATTAGCTGATCTCCAACAAGCAGCACAAACTCATTCTCCCCTTGAAACCTAAAATATAATGTAGAAGTTGAGTAAACATGTTCAGATTATTATTATTGTTAAACTGTTTTCTTTAGCTTTGGCAAGATTTTTCCCACATTGTGGGTATGTTAATAATAATCTACAAAACTTACAAACTGGACAGCTCGTCCAAGAAATATACGTGTCGTTGCTGTGGCACCGCAAAGGTGCAGTTAATACACCGCCGGGATATGCCGTCTCGATTAACTGTCCTGGGTCTAGGTTCTAGACGACATTGTGTTGCTAACTAAAAGCCTTCCGTCTCAAAGTTCGAAACACACACTATACACGTTGTTTTTAAGAGAGGATTTCTCGACTCAACATTAAAATACATAAGAAAAACACTCCGATCTTGAATAAGATAAATATTATAATATTTTAATGATTTAACATTCAAACAAATCTGAAATGTCAAAATCATCATCAATTTCAGTTGCCAGTGGAATAAAAATCTCTACCCATATATTCATAATTTAAAAATAAAGTCCAGACATGTTTTAGCTGATTTTAGTATTTCTGTCGATGCAAGTACAAGTCGCCATTTGTTTGTTATTAGAACGATTAATATTTTCTCTTTTTTTTCCACCTATTTGGAGTTTGATCATAATTATTAAGTAAAATATTTTATTTTATGACAATATATTTGAGATGAATAAATATATTGTTATAAAATAATATACATATATTGTAAATTCAAGTACTAGCACATTTTTTGTACATATTTACTTTTTTATTCCATCTAAGATGGGAATTTGTTATAAATTGGTATCATTTCGCCATATTGGCAGTAAATTATCGGATGTTTCATTTGCAACAATTAAACAACTTTTTTTTTCATATATTTAAAACCCCCATTCGCTTATGACTGAAATAAATACAAATAGAGTAATAATTAAAATGATGATTTTTTGTGGATATTTGGTTGAGACGCATGACTGACGCAAATATAGCCTGGTTATGGGCATTGTCCTTTGCAGTTTAGTTTCTTGTAAAACATTTGCAAGCACCAAGAAAGGGATTTTGAAAATTTCCTTTAAAGGGAAATATCTTAAGATGATGCTGATGGGAAATTAAGACAGTATTATACTCATCCACTGCAGCGCAGTCTCCGTGCCCGCATGAACGCAACAAACTACAACATGAGCCAACATCAAAAGAAAGGACATTTAGTAACAAAGAATGGAAAAGTGTCAACTAATTTAGTTCCAAAAAGGACCCTTGTTACTGCGACAAGGAGCGCCTTCACCTCCACACATTACCCGCGTCGGCGCCTCTGCGTCCACTTTAGGGCTGTCACGCGCCTGGAAAAGGATACGCTTGGGTATTTTGTCCGCTTGCCTGGCCTGGGATTCAAAAAGTGGTGTGTTCTACAGATTGATTTTATAGAAAACGTCCAAACGCAAGTTTGTGTTTTGTTTAAAATCTTTTATAAATTGTAACGATTTAAATAACTGCATTAGATATAAAGTATAATTTAATTTTAAAACTCTGCATAGTCCGAATTAAAGGAGAACTTTGACTGTAATAACTTACTTTCCTATTTACTGTCGCAAATATTAAATTACATACAGTTATTTAATAAATAAAAATTAAACAACATAGAAATAGTTTTGTGGTGCATACGAAATAAAAAAAAGGAAAAAATATTTCCTATTAAACTGGATAGCAGTCCGGCTTTTCAGTTTTAATCCTGGCAGCCCTGGTGCTCGCGACACGCTGAGTCTGCAGCGGGACAGGGACGTCCCTCGTTACATGCCAGATTTGTCCCGCTTACGGCTTAACTACGCGAAAACACCAACTCAGTATTTTACTATAATTTGGAAAAATTACTTGCCCTTTCAGCAAAATTCATAAGATATTTTTCTATGTCTAAATTGATGGATAGTTCAATCAATTACTAATAGCTCAGCTCATTTTTATAATGGTTGCATTTTTTATTTCCATTCGTTACGATTATAAAGTAATTGGTTATGTTCTGGGTCCGTAGACAAGATTACTTGCTACAATCGTTAACGCTAACGTTATGTCGATAGGATATTTCAGTCCCATACATTGTGTCTGCTTTGTATTAGCGTTGACGATTGCAAAGACATTTTGGCTATGGTCCTAGTTTGACGAAACGTTCTGGCATTACTGTCACGGTCGTAGACACAATGTCATCATGACAAAAAAAAATTGCAATAAAACTAATACAACTAATTTGCTACAACTTCTTTGTATATCCTAAAACACTGAAGTCAGTCTACTGCATATATAATCTAGAATGTGAAAAAATATCCTATAAAACTTTAACAATTTTTTTGTAATATAAATCATCATTAAAAACAGACGCACCGCTCGAAATGTGTCTGTCAGAATGAAAATATTAAACGCTGGTTTAATGGGTCAGCAGTTAACCGGCTTTCGGCACATCCGCACACAATACACTTATAATAGGGTTCATTTTGCTGCGTGGTCATCTGAAGCTCATGTTACATTTATGATATTTAAATCCTTCATTATTGTTAAATTTTTATTATTCAATCTTATTAATTTAACAAAAAACTAACTCAAAAGTACTTATGATACCGAATATCCTATTCTTGTCAAGAAATATAACTTAAAAATATTGATTACAATATCCATGACTTAGTCGTGGTTCCTCGTTATATTTTTTCGATGGCTTGAATTTTTATAATACGATCGTACTAAACAAATAGAACACAATACTTCGCTGGCTCACGAGTACGAGACCCATGGAAAATTTTACTAAAATTTCACGTTGATACAAATTATGAAAAACAAATAAAAGTACTTAGAATCACAATTTGATATAGATATATTGTTCAATTTGCACATCAAATGTAACAGAACCTTGTAATAGCGAACCAGCGATTTACACATGCAGATATAATATACAACTGTATTACTTTTGTGCCAGACTACACCATGTAACGTCCGTTCAGAACGAGTCCAAATATAAATAATAAAAACAACGTGTCAGACCTCTAGCTATACATCCCGAGTCGGCAATAAAATGGAATCGTATAAAAAAGAACAATCACAACATCTAGAGCGAGGCAATAACGGCGGGCGCGGTCCGAATCATTGTCGAATATAAAAACTTACCTGAAAAATACAAACAAGCCTTTGCCGCGCTTCCGTTTATGCGATAGCCTTTGCCCGGAAAAAGCTCTCACAGAGATCAAGTATTTTTCGGCGTAAAAAGTAGTGTATTTTTCCAGAAGTCAAACCCAATAATATGTTTAGGGAAAACTGAATTCCAGTAACTCAAAACAGTGTTTCAGATTTTCAAGAATATAGTCCAGCATCTGAGAAATAAAATGTGCATTAATATCTGGCTGTTCGACTTCTCAATAAACCTAATACATTAAAACAGTGTACTCAAAATATATTTTCTTGCATTTCTCATCATATCCCATGAGAGAAATGTAACAGAGCAACAATGTGTGTAAGGGCAAACACATTTATAATATCAGTAACACATTCTTCTCGCAGCAAAATCATAAATATCGGGGTCCGAGGGTAATATCGAAATAGGCCGGCGCGATAGGCCTCCGACGCGGCGTGATTTAGGGACCGGTCTCTCGCCTCTCGCCTCTGGCCTCTCGGTAGCCATAACACAGGATGACTTCGCCAGCCGAGCGACTGTTATTTATTGGAAACGAAATATACGGTTATTGTAAAAAGTTTCTTAAAGCGAAAATGAGACAGGGTCGGGTGGAATTTTGTTTTGTGAAGCTGTGCTCTCTGTAGGAAATATGTTTATACACACATACATATCGCCTTCATCCCCGAAAAGATAGTCAGAGGTGCAACGAGGACACCCACTTTTCGCAATATGTGGTTCATCCCATGATATAATGGTAGGTGAAGCTATGGCAGACTGACCACACTTGATCATCACCGTTATCACGTCAGCCACGTTTTGGCTTAATACAGGCCTCACTTTAAGATTTCTAAACGGACCCTTAAAAATGGGCAACAGATTAGTCTAAATAGAATGTCATCCATAACTCCATATAAAGAATAATATCTAATGGCTGTACGGGTGAACAATTTTGGCACGTAATAACGTCGTACAAGACTAACGGCCAACTAATATCGGTGTCTGCGCTAACCGACATTACGAGTTATTGTTACATGACTTCGCGCCATTTTCAGATAGAGGCTCATTTACGAAACCTTACATGTGGGATCGTTATTTTTAATATGACATATTTATTGAAATTTGTTATAAGTTAGCCATTATGGAAGAAATATACGTCTATCCTACTAAATTTATTACACTTAATATGTAGCCAATATTACTAACCAATGTACTTCACTAAACCTTTAAAACATGGGAAACTTCAATCTCATTATGACCAGTAGCTTCAAAGACATTTAAACCGACAAAGTGTTACTTATGCACTGTTGGTTAGAGGCGATAAAAGACAAAGTGGTTCTGCTAAACTAAAATTTAGCTAAGCTTCCGCACACATAGGTCATAAGTGCAAGTAAAATAAATGTACTCAAAACTAGAATACACGCAAAATCAAAATAAACTCATTTATCGCAACGACACTACCGAGCACCGACATCTATTCTCACGAAAAAGTCCAGTAAACGGAAAATTAGAAAGTAAATGAAAAACAATCAACATTTACATTTAAAATACCTATCACGTAACGGTTTGAATAAAAATTCATGAAAAAAAAAACGCGGCTGGGGTCCCCCTGTGGGAGTTAATTAAATCAGGTGGGCGCCGCGGGACTCGGGGCCGAGGCGACAGGCTTGACTGGGCCCGGATAGGCCTTCGGTACGATGTGACCAGCATCATAGTTCGCGGAAGGGGTACGCTAAGATAACATGTATCAATAATTATTCGATTTAAAAGACTAACTTTACCTAAGATTTGAAACTCAGTCATAATGTATCACTGGATAAAATATATTCCTGGATATAAATCAATTCGCTAAACTTGGTGCATTCACTAAACTTCTGCCCACTTCTTACAGGCGTGAGCTTTATACCAAAAACGTAGCGCAGGCTTGAAGCCAAGAAGCGGGATGATAGATATCCTCGCACTGTAGGATTGTTGCCAAGTGGTGCATTTAAATGTGGAGGCGAGCTGCAGCGAAAGACCGCAGGAACTGGAATATTTCCGGTTGCAGTTAGGATGGCGCCCATTTATAAAACGAATTTATATCTTGTGAATTTGTAGATCTATATTATACAGTTGTGTTTATATTTCTTATTCCGTTTGTAAATGTTGTTATTGTGTCGACATTGTGAAATTGATGTTCTCTCTAAGATCTCGCCTGACAAACAACTTTTATTACATTTTAAACTTAATACTGCGCAATATAATAATATAATGATACCTAAAAACATAACGCCACTTAAAAGTCGGAAGTAATACTAGTTAACTTTGCTGGGTGTACTTTGGTCGACCCCGAGCACGGGACGCGCCTCAGTAGAACAAAACACTCGGGTTTATTATTATATATCTATAGATGCTACACAATCGAATATATATCTATTGTATACCCTCACAGCTACAACCTAACGCTAATATAACAATGGTAATATAAGTGCACGAACATACGCAAATACATTTCCATCTCCCCATCATAATATATAGTACAAAAGGTTTCCTTCCTCCGCTTCGCAAATGTCTTTATATCTTTTGCATTAACGTCCGACAAATGTGAACTCGGCACCGCTCTACCACAGCTCTACTGTGGCTCTACCTCGGAGTTCCGCTCCCCCTATCCCCGCGCCCGCGCCAGTCGGATACCGCACGAACAGTGATTTAAACGACTATTCATACATAAATTAAAATTCTGACCATAAATATTCTGGGGTACATTTAAAAATAATTTACATACATACATACATAACATCACGCATTTTATCCCCGAAGGGGTATGCAGAGGCGCAACTAGGGCACCCACTTTTCGCCAAGTATGTTCCGTCCCATGATGTGATAGGGGGCAAGCCTATCGCCATATCGGGCACAAATTCCAGACTCCGGGCTGATACCGAGCAGAAAAACCCAAATATCACTTTGCCCGACCCGGGATTCGAACCCAGGACCTCAGAGCGCTATTGTACCGGACGTGCAATACAACTATGCCACCGAGGCAGTCAAGTAGTAGTATAAGGTTGTAAATAACTTTATAGACATGAGGGTTAACATCGCGTTCGTCATTAGCTTTATACAGCCTCGGGGGTATATGTTTATGAGCGCTGAATCGCTTTTTGAAATCCCCGCAGTGTTGCGCAAAACCTAGTCTAATGGAAGGGATGATTTAGAAGTCTCCAAGGATTGCGGCTTTTTGCTCATGTTTTATTATAATATTTTTGCGAATTTCTTTTTAATATCTTGATAATTTTGGTATTTACCGTGGTCTGGAATCTCTTGTGGGTTTGATCGAATATTTGAACGCTTAAATTCGTTTGTACGAAATCCCCGTTGCGATCAACCCGAGTTAAACTTTTACGTCAATCTAATTTATCTTAATTGTGTAACGTTTATTTCTGTAAAATAATATTTTTCGAATCTTTCTTTTCTTTATTCGAAAGTATCGGTCGACTAAACTTAACGCACACAAAGATAAATCATAATGTATGATGGTGGTGTACATCCTTAATTGGAAAGGTATTATTTTTATTTAGTTATTTAGCAATAAACCATTTACGGAGATCCGATTTTTTTAAACCAATTCACTGATATCAGCTTGCTACGACGTAACTAGTCTACGTGCTACGGATCGCTACGTGCTACAGGCCGCTACGAGCTACGCTTTGCGACTACGTGAGCTACGTGATCGATTTTATATTAAAATTCATTCGTAGATATTTCAATAAACTATGAATGGTTTGTGTTTCGAAATAATATAACCTTTACGAGTAAATGATTTGCGTGCGCTCCGATACACGTATATTAAATCTCACTTGTAATACTATACAGTAGGTATTCGACAATTATATTTTATAATACTTTGCTACTGCTATCTCAACGGTCGAGAGATGTGTCTCTAATAAAGATGACCTTTTTTTTCCATGGCTATAGTTTTTCTTCTAAAAACTCTCAAACTAGTTGATCTAAGGAAAATTAAAAGAGTGACGGGATGTAGAGTGCGTAAAAAAATTTTACTAATGTTTTGGATTTTTCCTTGTTTCATATCAAAAGCCCATACTATCCTATTTAAAAGACGCAGGGCCGTAAGATGTCATAAGCGAGTTGACGAGTTTCTAGGTCGCGCCGTAATCGAGACGGCGGCCCGCAGGTCGTAAATACTCGTCGTAACATTACCGTTAATTATTATATCGCCATTAATTTCCTGCCATTAACACGGCCCGACTATCAAAGCTTTATGTCGACTCTGCAATAGATTCCTCTTGCTATTCAACAGAGTTCAATTTGTGCGAATAATTCCACGTATAATGTGTATTAATATATTTTTGTACGATAATTTAGCATAAATCAGTTAAAATTAAAAATATATATTTTTTTAACCCAATTAAGATATAAGCTCGCTTCAATCGTGGTAAACTTCATGACTCTCTATAAGGTATGAATAGTAACATTCTCAACTAGAACTTATTATTGATTAGCCCTGCGGGACACTACTTTATAAAACCACTAAGACATTAACAGACAAAATATTTTATCTCGCTTTTACTGGCGTGAAACATTATATAACATATCGAGGAAAAATACAGTACAAGTATTACCGATGTATATAATATTTATTGTAAAACAAGTCTTTTAATGCTCAGAAAATACCCGTTTTTTGTTTTCGTTATTTTACGTTATGGTAGATGTAGGATGTGTTACCTTTTATCAGTGCTACTTTGCTCTATAGGAGGTTTATATATACCTTTATTAGCAAGTGTATCGTGTACACCAGTCAGTGCAGTTTTAATACCCCTTAATTTCTTTATGGTCCTTACCTGTGAACAATCAAAATAAAACATAAATAAATATCACAAATATTTATTTCACGCATGCGTCTGCGAAGTTAATTCGGAGGTACATTTAAGTAAACGTTGCATTCACCCAAATACATTATTAGTCCATCTCAATATAGACACTAACAAGGGTAATTAGCATCAGCGACATTTTTCGAAAAATTAAATTTAGGCGCAAAAGGGGCAAAAGACACCGACCCGAAATATTTGTATAACTTAATATTGCTACAAATCTCACTAATTCAATTCGCCTAATAAACGTTTAATTATATTAATTACCGAAACGTTACATATAACAGCCTTGACATTATCATATAAACAACCTCTTAAACAACATCCTGAAAGCCCATATAAATTCAACGTAATCAAATTTGAGTAAATGTATTTTCATATTCCTTCCACCAGGTCTGATACAAACAAGCTTTTAAATCGCTTAATGGCTCCCATCTCAAGTCAGCAACGGATCGCTTTAATAATTTATAAAGTATAAATGGCTTTAAGTGCTTAAAGCTCCGAGGGACACCGAAATCAATTATTCCACTTTGTTTGGAGTTTGTTTTATCTTCGATTAAAATTATGAATTGAAAAGTTCCTCGCGTCGATCAATCATGAATTACAATTGATGCGTAAAGTTAGCCTTTGGAATTTGTAAGTCGTTATTTGTCGAGCAGCTTGTCGGGAAAAGAAATGGATCGTATAAAATAAGGTCACAATTTTGATCATAACCTCAGGACATCCACCTCTAACATTACAAAGTTACCTACAGTGAAATATGTAATTATATCATTCGTTTTGAAGGTGTACAACTTCGCATAGAAACTTATATAACTGAAAACTATACAAAAAAATCAACAGTATTTGCTAGATCAACTGGAAAACTTAGTGAGCTGACCCCACATTAGAGCTGGTACCTAAAATACATTAAAGAGGAAAGAAAAACAAAGATAAACACAAGTATCTTTAGAATGCATTTCTTTACTGAAGTACTTACTTGCTATTGCACAATTCGTACAACAAATGTTAAAATTTTCGTTTCCAACATAACAACCAAAAACCGTTTCGAATACACCTGGCTTATTGGAAGGAGTTTAAAGCCTTTCAAAATGTTATTACCATCGAAAAGTGCAAACGCTAGTCCCATTTCATTGGAAACCATTAGTGATAATGCAGCCTGAACGTCTTCAAAGTGGCAATATCTAAAGTAGTAAAAGCATACATTTAAAATCTCGATTTTGGTCTCGAAGGGGCACAACCAGTCAAATTGAAAACAAAATATATACATATGAAATATTCTATTTATAAATAACATTTGTAAATGAATAATGTTTTCAAGAGTGTTTTCTTTCTGAACTAAAGCCCCACAGGAATCGAATTTTTTTCCGGTATAAAATAGCCTGTATCTCGCTCCGCCCCGAGAACTATCTCTCTAAAAGTCACGTCATTATTGCGTGAAACAAAAACAAACAAAGCGACGAACATATTTCCGCATCGGGAGCTTTCATAATCATAATAACTCGTTTACTAATACATACACGTTCTTTATTTTAGATTTATACGATTTTATTAAAAAAAAATTAAATTCGTGTCCTATGTATACTAAAAAGTATGATGAAACGTTCTCATTTAGATATAATATTAGTAAGCTTGGTTATTTTTATTAATATAAACACTATTAAAATGTCTACAACGTGAAAGTTAATATAAGAAAAATGAACGAACCCGTACACCCATAGTTGGCTGAGCTTACTTCCGTGTCACGCGGTACAGAGCGAGCATATCGCTGCTACGTAGCTTAGTAAGATACGTCGCGTTATATATATTAAATATTGTTATACATTAACATACCGAGAGAACCAATTTCGGTATTCACTAGTATAAACGGTAAACACGCTATGAATACGTCAATAAACTCCTGTCATTCACATAATATTCATTCTTCATTCACAAGTCACTTCGTTCGGTCAGAACACATTTGCATGAGGGGTGCCCTCCCCCCGCTCCTCCACGTTCAATGGTAAATGATTTTATTTCCGGTGAATACGATAGTTTTTAAAGCCTTTGTCTGGCGCCTCAAGATGTTCTTTGTTGTTAATGGAATTGATTTCGCGCGCCACTGCCGGTTTTACATAACTAAAGGTTCGATGCTGTTATTCTGAAAACGGAATAGTGTAGTGGCTATATTGGTCTTTGTCTATATATAAGACCTAAGGAGGAATAGTCAATGTTAATAAATGATATTGATAAGTAGCGATCGCAGAAACGGACCGATCTGGTGAGATGGTTACTCAGAAACATTGAGTACTATTACTTATCACATTTCAGAACAAAATAATTGGGTAAAGAGAATAGACTGGAAATTAAGTGTTAAAGTGGCCATAAAGTCTGCAAAATCTTCAAAATGTCGGGAGAAAATAATGACATAAATAACCACAATAAAACCCGTAAATAGTTTTATTTCAATGTCTTACATTCACGTAAATATAAGAAATCATTAAGTTGTAGTCTTTTTTGTCATCATTATAGAACGCAAAAACTGGCATTATTGGTATATAAGAGTAGTAAAGATCACACTCCATTAGTGATTTGTTTAATAATGTACCAAAATATATAACACGTGAAGTGTATGAAGCATTTATTTCATAACATTGCCAACAAGGCACTACACATGGGCATACTGATAGTAAATATTATAGTAGAATATCGGTTACATATTGAACTAGTTCGCCACTAATATACATCGACCGTATTGAACCCGAGGACAAATACTCGTACCGATAATAAGCGGTAATATCTAACATCTGCAGCTATTGTAACGTGTTGTAATGAAGTGGGTCAGGCGACGGGCGATAGCGGGGGCGGAGGCGCCATTTCCCGGTATCCGCCACACAAAGCCACTTCCGCCGACACCTATCGGAACTCTTCCCGGCGAAGGAAACGACGTACGCTTGCAATTTCTATTTGAAAACCATACCCTACTTATTTTTATTTGATAGGCATTTTTATAAGCTTCGTAATATTAATGGTTTAATGGTCTATTGATAGAATATATTAAGTGAGATCATGAGGTTTAGGATTAGATCCATACATTACACAATAACAAATAACAAGAAAATAACTTATTTTGATAACATTAAAAGTTAAATTTTTGAATTTTGTAAACAAATTGCTAGGAGTCGTGTAGATGTTCCTTCAATATATCCCTAACAAATTTAATAATACCACTTTAATTCGAGATTTTAACTTACTAGTGTCAGAAGTGATTTATAACCGTCTATCTTTACGTATACGCTCTGTGGGTCGGCAGGGGGCGAGCGCGACACAAACCGACCGCGATACAATTTATTGCCTCCGAATCCTGCGACATTCAACACAGATAAAAACATCGAAGGGAAAATAAACTGAACAGACACATTTTATTTATATTTCGACTCGACCAAGTGGCCTCATTACGTCAAGTAGGGAACAACGAATATTGAGAATACGTTTTACTACTGTGGAAGGTCCGAAATAAACAAGAATTGCGAATTAATTTCTGATATTCTTGACTACCGTTACCTTAAATTTATTACTAAAATAATATACTCTGGAGGGAATTCTTAATTAGTTTTATATTTAGCCTTTTTATTTATAATTTCTGGACCTAACAAACGTTATTGTGCGAGTTGCGCTTTATATTATGCATAACATAATACATTTAATGTCTTACACAATTATGTTCAGTTCGTATTCAATCACCAGTCAAGTGGAACATGCCCATACATTATATCAAGTTATATAATTTATTATAAATAGGTCGTTTGCGACATACATCGCTTTGATTCGTTAAAATAATTTAGTGCTATTAGGAAATTAACTCGTTTGCAAGCCTACACTGTGTCAAAACGAGTCATAATTTATTTATTGCGATTTGGTACTTAACACCTCCGCCAGATTCAGACAGTTTATAACTAAACAAGTAAATGTTTTTTTTTTTATAAAGGGGCAAAGATATTTTTAATATCAGCAATAAAAAATCAACTATCTATTTAATATAGTACATTCCCGTGTAAGACGATACGTAACCTTATCTCAATACTTAACATTAAACATAGCATCCACGTAAGGATCGAACCTATTTTGTCACTAAATCATTTATAATGCAACGCTGTTCGCGCTTGATTGAGCAGACGAGAAGAGAGACGACACGATAATCGAAACGATCAGATTCCGGTCACGAGCGGGTCGCACGCATGCTGACTGCGGCACGTACGACGCAACGAAGTGGAAAAGTCATGAATACGGAGACATTCGCCATTATAACATTGAAATAGAGTTTAAGATTTGTGGAGGTGTCGATCTCGATCACGTAGACAAGTTTTGAGAGATACGGAGAGAAGTCAAGAGAAACAGCAGTGAATTTTCCAGAATTATACGCATTAAACTAGTACGTTAGACTACGGACAAAACGAACATTACGAGCTGAGCTAACTATACACAAAGAACACTAAATTAGCTCAAAACAGAAGAAACAATATTTGATAAATTAAATTTTCCGCAACAAAGCAAACACCAAATCACCATTTGCATTTCTTCGCGACCGCGGCCGTCGGGAGAATTTCATAAAGTCCAGCAGTTTTATTTACGTTGCGAACTGCAGCGAAGTTGTAATGGCGGTGTCGGGTGCAGCGGTGCAACTTGCAACCAAGTTGTTTGGCGAAGTGTCCGCACTACTGCAGCTCCTTCGATACCTGCCACATAACTAGTTATTTAACTTGCGGTTATGTTCCTTTCTGTTTTCGAAAGCCTAGATTGAAAGTGGTTAAAGTTCGTTTGTTCGTGAAAGTCTTTGTTATTGGGAACGTAGCTAGGAAAATAATTTAAATGAGGTGTCAAATAAATAACGCACTAAGCTTGACACCCTTAAATGAATGGGCTATAATAATATCTAATAAACACCAAAGCGACGTAAGTAAAAGACACAGTATTACACTGACATGCGCAGTGTTTTAAAGGATAAAAAAAAAATGTTTAGAGCGCCCTAAATAAAACACTGAAAATCTAATATACCATCAAAATTTTGCCAAATTTCACCTCTATAATACTAAAATAAAACTAGTTTTTGGATTTTATCGCGTTTGTTATAGTTTTGATTGAATTATTTAATAACACTTTATACTCCATGAATGTTGTAAAGTCTTCGAAACGTCAGGACAAGAATAAAATATAAAAAAAACGCGATAAAAACCGTTTTTTTTTATTCTTGTCTAACATTCGCGTAAACATCAACAATCAACACCCTCTATAAGTTTAAAGCTATTTTAGTTTTTATTAATGTAATTAGTTTCTAATTTTAGAACCATTAATCAAAACGTTTATCCTCGAAAAGCTTACGAAGATAATTACTCACCTTAGTTGAATTACAGCTAATTGATGCCCCAAATAATTACCTTTTGTCCTGTAATTTAGTAATGAGTGCTCTCGTTTTTAAGATTACATCACAATGGTAGAGTATTTAATTTATTTTCTACCCGAATGGCCTTTGTCGTACCGTTATAGTCAGGCCGGCATAATCATAACAACCTTCAATTAACACCACGACTCTTGTGAATGGAAATTATCCTATATTTAGTTCCGTTACAGATGTTTGGATGTAACGTAATATTTTTTGCTGTCAAAGGTCCTTATAAACTATTTCATGTATTCAGAATACAGAATCGTAGTATAAGTTAAAGGACTCGTACACATGAATACCTACTGACCGGTAACGCATTATAGGAAGCCACAAAAATTCCTTGAAAAAATAATCATTTCACTTTAGGCTTTTGTCGCACTATCAACAAAAGGTTTTCATCATTAAAATAAAATTCAAAGGGTTAACTTAAAAATAATATTTCAATTGAAGTGAATATGTAGAAGAGTTTTGAAGTATCGAATTTGTTCAACGACTTTTGTTACTGATTATATATTACAATGACCCCATCAGAAATGAACGTACCCGCGCCGTCTAAACAAACTCATCAAAACAGACATCTAAAAGTATCCCGAAGTAATAGAGCGTTACATTAACATAAAAAATGAGCATTTAAAACTGGGACGAGACAAATATAAAACCTTATTAAAACAAAGCGAAACATGATAAATTGCCGTCATTTCTCCCGCCATGACAGACGCTTAGGCTTTTGTGATTCCGCCATTATGGATGTATATTAAAATGAATATTATTCTGTGTCTTTCGTACCATTAATCATACGATTCAACTCGTGTCAATTGTTCTAAGTTAGATACCATTTTATAAAACGAGGTAGATTAAAAAGCAGGTTACCTGTTGATAATTTGACTGACGGACCCAGTGTGCATAATCGGCCTCTATGGAGAGGAGTGACGATTTCTCACAACTGTGAAAAAGTGAAGTCGCCAAATTACGGTATTCTGTGAGATAGTTATTGATATGCTTGGAGACAAAGAGAGAAATTCAAAAACTTTATTGAAGGCAAATAATGGTAACCAGATTATGTTATCAGGCCGGATTGGAATGCCTACTTCAAAACCTATGGTCTTCAATAACTAATTCACAAAACCTTTCTCACATAAACATTCGCAATGGTTCGCTCATCATGACGGTAGTGAACACATTTACATGCGCGGAATAAAAAAAGGCAACATACTATACAAAAAAAAACACTCACACACAATCACATTACCATCGACACAATAAATATAATATTTAAAATGCATTTTGTACTGTGAGAATCGGTTAATTCGTATTACGTATGTGAATATAAATCTGCGGTTTCCGCAAGCAAAGCCCTGCATCTAAAATGTGCGTCGTAATAAAAAACAGATTGGCATTAATTAGCGTGCATTAATCAATTGAGCAGTTATTGGAAATTCGCGTAAAACGAAACCGCGTTGACCGCGGCCGCGCTGTCGAGGGATCACGTCCGCTAATTGGTCGGCCGCAAGCGCAATGTGTGCAGCACACGTGCAAGTGAAGAAATAATTATAACTAAATTGGAGGTGAATGGATGCTTGGTGAGAGAATTTATGATCTGTATAATTAATATAATTATTTATATATCGTGTAAATGCAAATGGTTATAAAAAGTGAGAATTTTGAAGATTTTAATATTCTATCAAAAATATTGACAGTTTATAATTAGACATTGTGATAACTTAGTTTGTGCAGTTATCATTCCAAATGTAGTACGACGAAATAGTTATTTTGGAATGGAACAGTCAAAACATAAAGCACAAAATAAAAAGCCAGACGCAAAAAAACAAATCTAAACATGAAGGGACATGACAGGCCGGCACGGCGGCCGCCACACATCAAACGCGCTGGATTCAAACACAAATCGGGACGTCAACACACAGCGTTAATTAAAACCCTCTGGCTCGCCCCATGCGGCCGCCCTTTGGCTGCTCCACGTGTATTTACTCTCTGCGACAGCGACCCCATAAGAGCCTTTTCCAAAATACAATGTGATTTTTTCAGGATAAAAGACCCTTATATTAATTTCTACCCGTCTATTAATCTTCATTTAAACACATCAGTGGTGCATGCGTGATGCACTAACATGAACACACCGTGACAAGCCTTGTTTCATACATTTATTATATATATACTGGAAGTAAATTCTAGAGCGATTCTTACCAGTCAACTGATTGTATTGCAGTACTGTTAGGCGATTATTATAAACAGAATATATAAATATAAACCATGAGCACATCACTAAGTTCTCTAAAAATGACGTTTTTGTCTTTTGTGAAATACGTCACAAACTTTCTCCTCTCTCTGTTTGTGCCCATGGCTCTTGTAACAACACTGTCGCAATATATATCTCTGTTCATTTTGGAATCCTTCTTCGTTTTATTTATAAACCATCAAGTATAATAAACGTGTAGTTAAAAAAAATAATACCAAGCCGCACGACATGAAACCTGCACACATATTTCCTCCAACATTAATTTGAAGCCCAGCGAAACATTTGCTATCCTATAGGTGAAATACGAGCACCGAGTCCGCCCACTCTCGCCCACGGTTCGGATAGAACGAGCACGGTGGCGCGGTGCGGTGTGGCGACTCGACACCGGCGCCGGGCAGAGTTCTGTAACACGCGGACTAGTCCGAGTACACGGCTCGTCAATTAGAGATTGGGTAGACAGCGGAATTAAATGCTGGTTTAATTAGAGTGAAGTAATAACTGATAAAATATGTTATTGGGATTACCTGTATTTACGGAACATATTAGGAAAATCTACTATAAGACGAAACAATGATTTACGGAAACACGGCAAAAACAATCTTCTTGCATCTCCGTGTGCAAGATACCCTAATACAGTAATATAACGCACAATATCAATATGTTATACTTTCCAAAAGAATCATCATCTTTCGTAATAGTCTTGGTCGCTATTTTTGTGAATTAACTCAGAAAACAGTTAAATTTTAATATACAAATGTCTTTTCATCAAAAGTTAGTAGGCACGGGTAAAAGTGGACGTATGGAGCGCCATAGTCATGAAATAACGACCAAGCAACTTAAATAAAGATTTTAAAAAAAGAAAAAAGAGAACACGTATATGATATAAATCCCGAGGGATAAAGAGAGTGAGTAAAACATCATAACTATTTTATGGTATCTCATCAGTATAACATCTCGAATGCTCATCTTTCACTATAATTTTTCTACAGATGAAGACTTGTTATTGGCTTTCATTCGACTATCCTAGTGCTATTTAGGTTTGTATAGCTGTAAGTCTTCCATATCTAAAAAAATAAAACTGAAACTAAAAATCGGCTACGATAAAAATGAACGGTAAAGTGAAATAATATATTCCTTTTCGAAATCATAGCTAGTGCAGGGCATAACCGCGTTTCTATGCCGCTATATTAATGTCCGTTCTTATACAAGTCAGAAATCTCCGAGCATATCGAGACGAAATAAAATGTTCACATTCAACCATATGAGTAGAAGACAGTATGAGCTTCGGTTTGTGGTCACAATACACGAGCCTCCCGGAGGTCAAAGGACCCCTAATTACACTCCCCTTGTGACTCGATGTAACGCGCGCCGAATTAATTACACGCGTTTTTCACAAATATACACACAAAGTCGTGCTTATTCGAATTGTAGCCCACAATTAACTTATCAATGGCCATAATTCCTTATATACCAAAGTGTGATTTAGCCTCCAGAGGGAAAGAATTTTCTAAAATCTTTAGGCACTGGGAATTACATGTACAAAATGTCATTGTTCTAGAACCACCGGAATATACCTATACAGTTGTTGTCTCAAATATGAACTTGCTTTATTTATCGAAAAACTCCGCCTATCCCGCGCCTTAAAACCACATTATAGTTAAGTTATATATAATAATAATAATAATATCAGCCCTGTATTATATACTTGCCCACTGCTGAGCACGGGCCTCCTCTACTGCTGAGAGGGATTAGGCCTTAGTCCACCACGCTGGCCTAGTGCGGATTGGTAGACTTCACACACCTTCGAAATTCCTAAAGAGGAACTTCTCAGATGTGCAGGTTTCCTCACGATGTTTTCCTTCACCGTTAAAGCGAACGATAAATTCACAAAGAATACACACATGATTTTAAAGAAAAGTCAGAGGTGTGTGCCCTTGAGATTTGAACCTGCGGACATTCGTCTTGGCAGTCCGTTCCACACCCAACTAGGCTATCGCCGCTATCGTTATAAGTTATATAACCAAACACCAAATAAATGTAAATGTCTTCACCCAGATTCAGAGTAAGCACATTACAAACAAAACTCCGAGACATCTTTCTCAGAACCGTTTCACAATTTTATATAAAATAAGTTATTTATAAGAAACATTTTCTGAATGTCTCGGCACACACCGACGCAATACCTTGGCTTGTACGAGTTTTTTAATACTCATTTCTGTACAGTTCATCAATCAAGAGGATCCGTAAGGCTTAAGTCCCGTTGTAAATAGACATGCCTTATCACCGACTATATTAAAGACGAGACGATCTCGTTTTACTCAGAAAAAACGTAATTACAAAAATGTCCGTTTGTATTTAGTAAGTAACGATAAAATAAGATTATTAAGACATTTTTATTTTGAATATAACGAATGTTGTATATTTAATACTTATATTTAAATTCTCTAGGCTTTAGGGGATAAATTGTAAAGCCGATATCACTCATAGATTACTATTATAATATACAAATCTACATATCAATAAAATAAAACTACGCTTTTATCTATAGACTATTAGTGTCAAATATTTCACCGTGGGAACAAATAAAATAAAAAAGTTAGTGTTAAATTTCATGTTAATATTGAAAATGAAGGATTAACTGTTATTGAACGTTGAAAGATCCTGATATAATGATAAAAAAATTAAGTCGCTTCTATTTTAACATTGGAAACCTTATCCCCTCAAACTATACGTGTCAATAAAGCCCCTCGACTGTCACGGTAATATCTTCATCCCCGAGGGACGAGAGCTCGGTATACTTAGCTAACAGCGCGAGAAGCGACGACACTCGGGTCCAGTGTGGCGACGCTGAGACAAAGTTGTAACCAAACTTGGAGATAGCTTTACATCGGGCGGGATTTGGGAACTATACACACAATATAGTGTGGGTGTCATTTATTACTATACCCCGGAGGCCATGATATTGGGTTATTAGAGCTAAGTCCCAGCTAGCTATGACCTCATAGCTCGCTAGCGACTTCAGACGCTGGTGGATTATTGATTATAATTTTTAATCAGTATTTTGTTTTGTAATGTAAACCACATTGGGTGAGACAGGTCACAAAGATTCTGGTGGCCTTCGAGGGACATAAATATTGTCATTTACGACATTTACACTATATCTTTAACATAATACCCAGTTCATAAACTTTAGCATGCCATAAATCAACAAAATCAAATGTTACTAGTCTCACACCTAATTGAATAAAACGAATCATAATGAACGCTTCATTTCGCACAATGACACAAGTTTCGTTGATTTAGACAATCGCTATTCGGAAGTCCCGACTAACGAAGAAAGATGACGCGCGCTGGTCGCCACTCGTGAATCACGTACATTGTGTGACTAGGTGACTCGCGGGACTAGCGCTGTTTATTAACTGCTACATCAATTTAGGAACACATCTACGCTTTCGTGTTACATAATTTACATAGCTTATGTCTATTACGGCTACATTTCTGTGGCACTTGAGTCTTGGGATCTGTATATAGATTATAGAAGGAAGAGTTAAATATTCTCAGAAAGCAAATTATATTCGGGGGTATGAAAAGTTACAAAAAAAATACTTGAGTACTAAAAAGGTTTTGGACAAGAAAAGCATCGTGTTGAAAATGCGACGAAGAAACTGAAGTAAGTATCGAAATAGTTCGGATATTTAAAATCATCCAAATTATTTGAATATGATTTATTTAATTCTATTCAGATAACTGGGTGGACGACATTGTAAGAATCGCGAGTCGAACCTGGATGCGATTGGCTTGGGACCGAAACCGGTGGCATGATGTGAGAGAGGCCTATACCCAGCAGTGGGACCTATACAGGTTGTGGATGATGATGATGATGAACCTTGTTAGAACATAAGGAATAAATCTAACGAGGAACTCATCTCCTTTTCTATTCATTCCGCGAAGACAACCTCAACCACGTTGTCATTAAATCCAAGACATAATAAAGTTATTATCTGTCAACGAGTAAGATTGCAGCACGTACATACCGCGTCCATCAGCTTTAAATCCACGCCTTGGGACACCGCAGGCCGCCGGAGCGGGAAATAAACTCAGCGTGCACACAACTTGCACCAAACTTGCACCGAGTTTGCACCGAGGTTACACGCGCTTTACATTCGCATCGCGGTATATTTTGACTTCTTGGCGAACGCTTCGTGTTTGTGCTTGCAATTCTAGTTTACTTGTTTACATATATTTTCTTCTCTTGATTTTGTTCTTAAAAACGTACTTATAACGCAAAACATGGTTAGATGAAGTGGGGAGAAAAAACGAATAATATAAAAAATGGCTAAGGGCGTTAAATGTTTACTAAAAAGTATATAAAAATAAATTAGGCCATATTTTTACGAAAAAATCGCATACGATGCGTGAGGCATTCAAAGCCATCCTTAATACACAAGGCAAACAAAACGCAAACTCAAACGTAACTGTTTAATAACCCGTATCCTTTAAACAGGATTACGTTAAAACACGAAAAAAGGGCAAAAATTACTTAAACACCCGACAGGATGAGTTTAAAACAAACGAAACTCCACTCCGCAAACAATTTAGTGGGCGTCGGGAAATTCTTACCCTTTTAAACGGGTTTCCCTTTAGGATTTAGGAAAAATTGGCTCGGCCCGGCCCCGGGCTAACGCAAACTTGTTTGTTAAACAAATTGAATTCTGAACGCGACTACGGTGTTTCACCTTTGTAAGCTATTCCGAGGTTTGAATGCATTTAAGGAAGCGAGGTAAGAATTAGAAGTTATTTCAAAAAGGGAAATTCTAATAACTCTCATTAGAAGAGACTCCTGCCTATATGTGGATACAGGAACCAAGGCAATATGAAGCATGACAGCAAAACTGCTTCTTTCATCTAAGTTTTTTAAAGACGCCAGTGAAGTAGCCACTTTGCTACCGATTGCTTCTATCGATTTTGTCCAGTATTTATAACTATTCAGATACAAGTCAATACAAAACAACAAACAATCGGAGCAGTAAATACAATGTAGCCATAATATGAAAACAATTCCTACATAAATTCCACACCGAACAGTAGCCTCAATATACTGCCGCCGCTTCAGGAAAAATGGTATATTCAGCTTATTACACGATTCATACATTTAATGCGGTCTCGTGTCCCGGGATGTAGCCGGGTGTACCGGGAGCGGAGGAGGAGGGGGGGTTGATGTTTCCGCTTCGGAAACGCACGAAAGCGCTTCCTGCAGTCGAGCCGCTTTTGTGACGCGCCCCGTTTGCGACGAGTTCTCGTTCGGAACACCACGGAATATTAAATTCAAAGAGTTTTAACAATATTTTATGTATGTTTTTGTTGCTTCGTGCTTTTTGTGGTAGGACTTTGTGGGAACTGCAGCAAGCTTTGTTTACAGGGATGGGACGGTTGAATAGGAGATATGTTCCGCGGAAATCGGATGTAAAGCAATAACATTCGATTATTGAGAGCTAATGAGACTACAAGCCCTGTGTTACTTTGGTGTGATCATTTACTTGTTCGTTGTTTTTTTTTTATTGTGAAGCAACTTTTAGAGTTCCTTCGCAAATTCATTAAAGACACTGTACACGACATCTCTTATTGATGAGCAATGATATTTTTTGATAATAAACACCTTTATTTGCTATTTGCTAAATCTATATGATAAATAATAATGAGTGCGCGTTAGCCGTCGATCGGGTCTTTAGACGCACTGACTGTTAAAATTGATTATTGGGTAAAATCGATGCGACACGCCAACTTGCTGACGCGGCAATAATTTTTATGTATGGCATCCCATACAGACACATTACCTACCAATAAAATACAATTATTTCTGCATTCCATAGTTAAATGTATAGAGAAATTTACCGCAGTAACAAAAGGTCCGCATAATGTAATATTTCAATCAGCCGTCAGGTGCACTCGGCACACCGCGGTGTCCGTATCTGTGGGAGCACATTTCGTTTCCCACTCTCCATGGATATAAATGGGTCATTTTATGCGGGAAGTCAGCATACTAGCAAATTACTCATCAGATGGTTAATCGCAACCAAGTATTATAACGAAGAATAGAAAATATGTTGTCTACATTTACAGAAAAAAAAATTGCTGTTGCATAGTTGCCTAAATAATGCCTATCTTATGCGAATAATATGCGAATCCGGAACGCGACTAACATGGAAAGAAATAAAGGAAAAAATACTGTCGTCGTAGAGGAACATGTTATCAGAACTTAAATATAACATAAATGTATAAAAAAGAAATATATAATAACGAAAAGAAAAAACACACCGACGCCATGTCCATACCGCGACAACTACATAAATAACAGATTTTTATATCGCCACTACGCACATGGATAGAAACATATTCGCTATTCTCCCACCAGCAAAACTAACACTAACAATATGCAATATATTTTCACGAAAACCAATCATCCGTGTAAAATGAACAGAATATTAGTCGATAGAGAGCAGCCTCGCCGGTACACTGTTAGGTTTTTATTATGTTACATCGGTGTCCCGTACATTGCTTTCATAGCCGTCAGAGCAAGGGTCCTGGCTGATGGATGGAGGGTGTTGTGCGTTTGATGGATCGACTCCTCTCCCCGCCCTAGACGAGCACTGTTTGAATGCATGAGCCTATGAAGGACGGTCAAAGGGAAGGATGTGACGTATATTGTGACAATGTGACAGAAGTAGCTATACTGGATATAGATCATCATCGATCAGAATCGGGAGATGATGAGTTCCAATCCGAGATTCGGTGTTTTTCACCTCCGTCGGAGGAAGCCCGCAGCCGTCCCTAATACGTCAAACAGTGCCACCGCGAAGTTTTAGATTCGGTAATCTTCGTTGCCTGATGATGATCGCCATAACATACTTCTTACAGAAATTATAATTAATGGGTCACTACTCACTACATTATGACCGCCGATGATCACTCACAAACCCCGGGACACAGTGAAGTACGGATGACTTTTTAAAAAGGAATGAAAAATGGTAGTCAAGGTTATCTGGTAGTGAAGATCGAGGGTACGAATATCAATTCTGACATTCGGACTGTATGGAACTGATTATCAGGTCAAATGACGTCACCTAGCGTTACCGAATAAAAAAACTTAATTGCTCAAAGTACATGTCAAGCACGTACCCAACTCATGTAATAAGACAAAACAATAGTTTTGAAGCGAACAGCTGCGGTAGACCTCTCTCGCTCCTCCCCGATGCTGGCAACATGCCCACACAAATTAGCGCGACGGTTGGCACAGAGTCGAACCCGGGCCCGCGAGCTCGCTCCAGCTGTCAACATTACATTCATTAAGCTAATGCTTTCTTTTGTTGCGCATTTAGTTTATTCTAATGGCTGTTGCTAATTACAGTAACTTGAACATTCGTAATTAACACAGAACAAAGATATGCTAATAGATTTAATATGTTAATAAGCTTTGTAATAACAAAAGATATTTTTTTTGTGGTAGGTCTTACGTACTTAGAATTGTTCGTTCACGTTCACGCTATCAAGTAGCTGAAGGAGCGTTCGTAGCCAGTGTATCATTATGCGCAAATCTTACTCAACAATAATCGATGGCTCCTAAGTAAACTATCGATCTGAAAATAGCGAAATTCACATTTTTAACGTTTCGTTATGTAGGTATTATTTACTACCGAAACCCATTAAAAAAATACTGTAATTATTAATAAATTTATAATATTAATAAAGTGTTTTTTTTTTGTTTATTAAATTTTGAATTAACTAGGTTTGGTAACAAACAGATAACGAAACGTTATAATGTAAATGTCACAATTTCTTCAGATACGATAGTTTACTTATGAGCCATCGATTATTATATCTCAAAATATGGAGCTGTGTAGTGTGATATTCTACTATAAACTCCGGTTGGTCTATTTTATATACGCAGTCCCATAACGTAGCTACTGCTCACATTGCACATAAAATTAAATATAAAACTCCTAACACTATAACAGCCACAGTTTTTAAATGTAGCTGTGGTCCGCAAACAAACGATCTGTTTAAACTTTAAATCAGTAAAGCGCTGGTAGCGCTGGAAGGTTTTTTCGCTTTACACTATTAACGCAGCGCTCCGTACAACGCTGAATTAGCATCGGGCACACAGTTTAAGCCGTGTTTGGCTCATGAAATTTGTAATGCTCGGTGTTTCGTCTTTTTTTGCTTTCGTGTAACAATGGTGGGCATATTGTTTATAGTGTGTAAGTATGTTATTTATGGCAGAAAAAACGGCTATTATGGGGAAATATATTGAGATGTTAGTTGTAGTGAACAAATACAATGTTATGGGATGAAAATATACAGGCCTCACGAGAACTGTTTCCAAATATCTGCTTTGTGTACTAAGTAATGATTTGGAAATTTGAGTCAATTTCATAAAGGAGTTAAATAATGAATGAAATGTGTGGAGTTTCAGCTTATTTGAAATATAAATAACCAATCTGGTGTAATATTTATATTATAAATAGTAGCAACAACACCGCGACCTGTTATTTAAAACCACTAAAACACTAGACAATATTTACAAGAATAAACAATATAAACTGAATTCCGCTAGAGGTAACTTATATAAATAATTCAAAGGGAAGCGCATAAAGCGACCGCGGTGTTGGTGTGGTCGACCGACAACCGAACGAGGAAAACTCCAGCCGACTCCCATCCTACATAATAAACTGATTTAAACATTGTCACGTGGTTAACGAATGAATAGTAAATACACTAACGTCTTTGACCAGACGTTAATAAGGGTTTAGAAGATGATGACGAGCATAAAATGAACCTCCTTAAAATATATCATATTTAGAATAACGACTAACATATAATATGTAAATAAAATATGTAAATATAATAATAATAATAAATAAATAAATAAAACATGACAAAAAAAAAAACAATATTTGAGATCTTTAAAATTCAAAAAAGTCGGAGATTTTATTCCACTACTAACAACGATGTAATTCATCATGCAGGAATAGTCACAAAGTTCAGACAGGGCAGCCTACATTCTCAGTTTAAACATCTAAAATTATTCTTGTTCAGTGTCGTTCCTACATCCTCGATATGGTAGCTTTCAAAATAAGTATCTACTACGAATATAATGTTATACATAGCTGGTGAAAAAAATTAAGGTTAAGTTTAACATACGTACTACGTACTCCGATCATACAATCCTACACAGGGATTACAACCCAGGACTTCCCGGCCCACTGAAATATGACAAATAAATTGTTAAGTACAGTTAAAATACATTGTCATCCAATGAGCGACTTGTACCTCGATGGTCGTCAAAGTTAAAGCTTAATACTTAACAACAAAGCTAAAGTAAAAGCAGTTAGTACATCGTTTCGCGGCGGAACTATCGGGTACTTACAACAATTACTAGCGATGTACACACGCGCCGGTGGCTCGACACGAGTCCGTCGCTCTTAGCTCTTGTTTATATACATAAACAACAGCAAAGTTGGACATACGTACAAACTCTAGTTAATAGTTTGTTTGTTATAACAATATATAACTATAATATATAAAATAATATATAACTCTTGTTAATAGTTTGTTTGTTATAGTAATAGTTGTTTTGGGTCATAGATTAAATGTGTGCAAACAATGACTAGAGAGTTGAAGATACAACGATCTTGATTCTAGATTAGTATATTCAGTAATGTATAGACAAGCGACAACATCTTCAATGATGCCAAATAGGTAATGCAATTCAAATATATTTTTAATCCAGCTATTAGTCATTTTGTGTTAGATGTCATAGTTGAAATAAGTGCATTTCTTATTTGTAACTAATAAACGCGTAATTATAGATGGGCAAATAGGTTTAAAGCAGACAAGCAAAAGAAACAACTCTCAGTAGAGACATTTATAACACTAAAATAGTAGGAGATGTTTTAAATCTCTCGTTTGTTATGGAAAGCTTCAATTGTGGGCACCGCGGGGCCGCCGGTAAGTGTTGTCGTTAAAATAATGTTAGTTTGTAACACCGAGGTGCCGCCATCTGGACTAGTGCCAACTTTTTACAACGTTTATTACAGCACTGACTTCTGCTGAGCCAAGGAAATGGGACTGCGCAGTGGATTTCTGCCCAGGATGTCGGAATTAGGATTTTATTGCAACTGAATACTGTAATTTTTGAGTTGAATTTTCCTGGCGCTGGCAAATCTCTATAACTTTAGAAGTGCGGTATGAATGTCTATCATCGAGAGCGGTTGCATCCTACAGTTACAATCGAGAGAAAAATCGCGGTCTGACTTTGTGAAAAAAAAAAAACAATCCGTAATAATTATATCCGACCGCTATGAAGTCTGCTACTTAACACATTCGTCGAATGCCACCAGGTGACCAGAGACTTTCCCGCCCTCATACCTACCACTACAACTCCTGTAAGCCAGGATCAACAGTGACTAGCAAGTATCGTATTAAATGAAAAAAAAAAATATAATATTTTTCCATAAGTAATGTAAAACGTTACATTATTCAAAAATAGTTTTCCCAGGTACGTTACTTGTACCGAGTTGTAATTACAACCTACGGAATAATTATACAAAGTCCATTTAATTAAATCTATTTCATTGACATAGAGTCACGTAATATCCGAACCCCATATGCGATGTCAAATTCCATTAACAGAGGCTTTGTGCTATAGTATCCTTTGATCGCATTCGATAGAGGTCTGGTAAAGAGGCCTGCGATGCGTCCAGAGCCTAATTGAAGAGGTCCGGAAACCAAGCGGACTCGCTACAGGCTTAATTATTGCTTCTGGGAGGTAGCCATGTGACTGAAATGTCGATAAGATTAAAATATAAGTTACATTTTTCGATAAATTGCTAATCCCTAAAAAGATTATAACTAATTCGAAAATATTTAAGATATTTGGATATCTGTTAAAATTGAATGCACATGCACACAGAGAAGAGTTATTATCATGTATCACGATGTGCAGCGCAACTACTACCATGCACAATTTTGTCAAAAAAGGAACAAAGCAAGGACATGTTTAACATCACAAATTTGTTACTGAAATCCCAATAAATCATATTGTCAATCCTCATAAAGCACATCCGCCATAAGGAATCGGCGCATAGTCACTATTTGTAACCTGAACACACTACAGAAGTTTATGACCGCTTAACATTAGGTAACTAAATACGATTTCTTCTACAAAAATATCTTGTAAACATTCACTCTTAAGAGAATAATTTAATTGCTAAACCCGACTACATAAGCACACAGAATACAAAATGGCTTCTGAATTATAATTTGCATTAATAATAAACACAGAGCACAAAATAGCGGGAAAACGTAGTACTAGTTGCACGATTAAATAATTAAATTAATTAGTACCAGACCAATATTTTACATTTATATCTAACAAATGTGCATTAATTATGTTTATATATTAGTTGTTCATTTATTATCTATTTGTGAATTTATATGTCGTGGACACACAAGGGAGCCAATAATACGTAGCGAATAACTCTATTTTCTTAACTCATGATTCTTTTAACATTTATCACCTTTTCAAGTCTAGCATAATGAAAACAACTGTTTCCTGAATACTAAACTAAGAAAATGTTGCTTTGATAGCTAGTTTAACACTGACGTGTACTCTACTACATCAAAACTAAGGCGGAACTACTGCAAAGAGCTTGGTGTTGATGTGTTATTATTTGACATCTTACTATTTTAAATTATCCCATGGTCCGACATTTATAGACGAAGAGAAATAATAACTAACCAACAACTGTCCAGCGAACTAGAATGAAGTACAAAAAAGAAAAAAGTTTCTACGATATGCCCTAACATGAAATTTACGTGTGTCGATATAATATTATTAATGGCGAAGTATTCCCAAATATGTGAATTCTACCAATCATGGACCAGTGCGTTGAACAAAGTTTTAAGCCTTCTCATTACAAGAGACCCCTGTCCAGTAGAAGAACAATTTGATTCAAGACTTCCCTTTTTAAAAGGTACACAAAGTACTTATACCAGTTTTTGGTAATTACATACTAGTCACATTTAGATTAAAACGTCGACAAAACGTTTCGTCGCATCACTACACAACAAATAATAGCTTACCGATAAGAAACTAGTGACATGACAGATAAAGAACTAAGGCCCGCAGGAAAGGGCCTCGTCCAGACTGTAAACATCCCTTAATACGTACAAACGACGTCCCAAACGTATTAGTGTCCTTATTGATTGCCACTATTGTTGCTAAGGACTCGGAAAGCTATATTTTTCCTGGTAATTCTTTCCCTTAAAAGTAGAAAAACGTGTAACGTTTTCTTTGCAGAGTTAAATTGTTAGATATAAAAGTTGATATTTCCATTAAGCAGTAAATAATGCTTTATCTGAAGTGTAAGTTCTTGTGGGTTGTCATTTGTTAGACATCACATGCCTACAAAATTCTTATGGAAACGTAATAGGGATAAAATGTCCTTACAAAGTTACCGATACTGAACAACACACGTCATTTTGGAGATGTCTCAAGTGTGTCTCAGAAGTGCCTTCTCTGTAATCGATCCCAAGTATGATCCTCGAGTGCCTTCCCAAAGCCATCGCTATTATAAACATAGATATATTCACAAAGGAGTGATATGAGAAATTTCAAGGGACTGAAATTAACGTAATCTCTTGAATACAGAATACATTCATAACTCTGTGTCCGAACTACGTACCGAGATTAGTCTAAAACATGTCTTAAATATTTCGTGGGAAGGCACAAAGTGTTGCGATAAACCAGCGCCCACGCCTCCGACCCTGTGTCACTTTGTAAATATGTAAATGTAGCATAGTTATGTGTGACATTTAGAAACTTACGACAAAGATCACATTGCTTAGAATAATTTTTATTTTATTTGAATACGTGAAGATAAACATTGGCGAAATAATTAAGAAAATTTTCAAATTTATTACATATAAATATAGCTTCTTTATTTATACATACGTGTTATGTAGTCGATCGCTAAATGGAAACAAATTGCAATCTCGAGCAATTGGCAAATTATGTTAAACGAAGATATTACAAACACTTTTTAATATACGATCTAAGTATCTTCCCCAAGCCTAACCATTTTCCAGACTAATAACGCCGTCCGTCGACCAATGACGCGCCTACAAATTGCCTTAAAATACACTCAATATACATTTTATATTTATCCCACAAAATTTCACATCGCTTAACGAGTTTGGAGTAAAAAAACCCCCGGTGGACCGCGGCCGTCCTCATGCATAATATTCTAAATAAGACGCGTCACTATAAAATGCTAAATCGTACAAAAAATCGGGCCCGCAAAAAACCGCATACTCGATAAAGTGGAAACGCGGTCGCTACATTTTTAACTAAAACTAGCTAAAAGTTTCACGCTCAAAAGATTCTATTAAACCACGTTAAAGCCGTATCAACTAAAAACCTAGGTTTGGATGAGTACAAAAAAATATTTTTTTAAAGTATGAAACAGAGATATTTTTTTAAGTAAAACGAAATAGAAAGATTTTTTTAAATCAATTTAAACTCAATAAACTGGATGTAGGTCTGACATTCAGACCATTCGATCGGGCCCGAGGCCTGGTGTGGGAAAAGGGTTCTGTAATTGAGCGACTATCATCTGATTGTGTAGGTGGTATGATTATTTTTTCAACCTGTTTGATTATTACTGTAAAATACAATGGATTGGTATGTTTTCGTGGATATTTAAACCAAAAAAAATGTTGAAATGAAAAACTGGCGCGTAGAAAAATATAGCAGATTTGTATAAAAGAAAAATTTAACAGACGAGATAACAATTCTGCGATCACGAAAATTAAATTTATTTAATTTAAATAAACACTGTCTCACTGCTGCTCATCTTACCTAATTTACATTAAAATATCATAACAACTATTCTGAATTATATCCACTTTACAAAAAAACGTTCCTACATTTTTACTAACCATAAAATTCCTAATAAAAAATCTAATTTCAAAAAACGAGCGAATTGAAAATTTTTCAATTGTAATAAATAATATATACGGGGTAGAGAGGCAAACTTTACCTATTGCCTTAAAAAATCGTAGTACTTTATCAAATTCGAATAGCATTGCTCCAGTTCCAGCAAAGTGAACTTATTTTTTTTGAAGCTTTAAACTTTTATTCGAAAAAAGCCAATTGAAGATTCGAGTCACATAAATCATCCTCTCGATACATCAGTTCGTTTATAGCAGTGAGCTGGCATTCGGCTCTCGACGCGACTCTCCGCTGCTCTACAGTCGATAGTCGATGACCACTCGGCCTCATATTTCGATATTTAATTCATGATTGGCCGTTTTATTGCCGCTTCGACCGTCGAGTGACACACTCGAGAGATTGTCTCATATTTTATTGAGTGTCTGAATATTCGGAGCAATAAAATTTTATGTTTAAATGTTTGTGACGTGTGATATTACCGATTCATGTTCAATTTATTAACATTTTAATGCAAGTTCTTTATACATACCTAATGCGGTTAAACGAAAATAATATAAAGTAGTAATTTTGATAAAAATATTATCAAACTTTGTTAACATTTTGTTTCTGCGACGACTAAAACAGGACTCTTAATAAAAAAAAACGAAAAACCCGCTTATATATAAGTCTGTTTAATTTCCGAAGAAATAAGTAACCGGAGCACAGTCGACCTCGATACAGGCCGCTTGAAAAATTATCATAATACAAAAAAATCTGAAATATGGCCGAGCGGCGAAACGAGCGCATTAAACATAACTCCGGGCGAGCCACCCGATACTGCCGCGGCAGCGCTTTGTCCCTCAAATACAACAAAAAAATCAACAAAGAATCTTCTAAATACAAAAGTGTACATAATAACGGGCCGCTTTTATGTCATGTGGAGAAAATTCTGAGTACGGTCACATCTAGATGCGGGTAAAACAAAAGTTATGATTTCATACAAAATATTTAAAACTCCGAGGCGAGTTTAAATAATGTATAAATATTTTTGTAATGAAATGAAACACCGGTACGCGGTTGCTGAGAAAAACAAAACGAATATAAACTTGTAAAGATTTCTTTCTTTTAAAACCATTGTCTAAGATATTCAGAGAGCTAATAATATTTTATACATAGAGTTAATATTATCGCAGCAAAAATGTGAGAAAACAACAATGTTGATAACACTATAAATATAAAATTTACTAACACATCAAAAATGCACACGCTATATAAAAATATTTCAAAATATAATTCTTTTTTTACCAAACCTGAGAATCGAACTCAGAACCTCACGGATCATAGACCAAATTCATTGCGACTAAACAATAAGGCAATACATTTTTACAAGCAACGAAACAAATGAAAACCTTCAAAGTCAATAAACTTGTCTCATAGATTTATAAAATGACCAAACTTCGTTTATTGACAAAATTCTATAACTCCTAACTGTAAACAGCTTTTGAGCTTTCGTATCGAACTTTCGTGTAATTGAATGGGGCTGATGAATGCGGAGGGTGATTGAGGAGCGGCAGGAGAGGGGGGTTCGATCCAGGTGGCAAACATAATCGAAATAAACACAATAACAAGTTTTAATTAAACATCGGTCAGAAAAGTAGCATAACATAGTAACGTGTATGCGTGTGTATTGAGTGGTCCCCGTGTATATTGACGTGCCCTAATTAAATGTTTAGCTATTGATGAATGTATATAAATAATTACCCCAATCGTCTAATACGGATTGCGGGCTGAAAATAAAGGTTAGAGTTTAGCTTAGCTCGCATAGCTGAGATACTTTATTATATTTGGATGCAGATCACAAACTATATAAACTAAGATATATGTTATGTATTTTCACAGCTACGTGAGCATAACTAACTTGGCTTAGTTCTTGGTCTGCAACCAGTATAATACTTCCGTTCAGGCTGAGAAACAGGTCAAGTATAAGATACGATTTCCATGGTAAGAAATCATTTTTTAAGTAAATAAAATCACACGTAACTTTTCCGTTACAAATACCCTATGTGACAAGAGGGTTATCATAGATTGGACATAAATTCTTCGCCCCGCGTGTGTAATATTTGAGCCTCTGCTACCATAACTAAATCCCATGTGCTAATGTTATTAATAGAGTTTTGCTCAACTATTCTCACGCGCGGATTAGTTTTGTAAATATTTCACGAAAGGGCAAAACAAATATTTGGCATTTAATTTTGTTTTTTGTAATTTACGTAGACTAATATTTCAGTTTTTAACTTTTAGTTTTACATGTGAATAAATTCCCTACTATAAACGTATAATTTTGAAGTGGAAAACAACAAACGAAATATCTATGCCGGACATGAATGCCTACATTCGAGGAGTCGTTAGCGTGCTGTCGATCTATTTCGGAAAGGACATGCTTGGGGATAAAGGAGGTTATGAAGTATCACTAATCTCACATACCACAAGAACATACAAGTTAATTGCTTACTTTTTCAACTGTGTGGTCTTAAATTTTTGGATATAAAGACATCAACTTTATTCGGAATACTTCGTTATGATCAGTGGTGATATTTAATAATCACACAAAAAGAAGTCACTTTTTAATTTGTATTCAAAATAGTTAAATTAGTTTATCCCAAGATTACACTATTAGCTTAAGTGCCTGTTTATCGAGTTAAGTTTATTTGCGTTAAAGTTGGAGCAACTGCAGTAAGCTCCGTCAACAATATTACTGGGTGAAATATTTGCGAGCAAATAGACTTTACAGCTGCCACCGAGCTACAGGGCTAGATTTAAATCTCATTACAGAATGTATGAGGAAAGTTATGTACCACGGTATGTATGATGGGTATATGGTGCTCCAATTTTTTTTGAAACGGTTTGTGACCCGTTTTTAGAAAGATTATTTTTCGAGACAGCCGACATGTATCGTAAATGAAAAATAAATTTTGCTATCATAATGTTACTATAATAATAATAAACCCCCGAAGAAGTTTAATATTTCTCAAAATGTTCCAACACCGAACATAACTTGTATAAATCGCTACCATAATCCCGACATTACACCGTTTAGTAAAACATTCATTTTTATTACTCGGCCATTTATGTATCAGTTAATTTAATTTTCCACGCTCTGTGCCGATCTTTATTCATCTTAATCCTTATATATATAAAGATAAGAGTAACCCACGCGATATCCGATGCCTTTGTAAGTAAAAAAAAATATTGGAAATACTTAATTTTCATAGCGAGTATTTCGTAGAAATTATTATTGAAGGTGTATAATAAATAATTTTAATTACTGAAATATTTTTTAAATCCTAAAAAATAATCACTACCATTAAATTCGCACAAATATAAACTATAAATTAATCCAACGCTAAAAACTAAGTATTTAACAAATATTAAAAACTCAAATAAATATTCACCTCACAATAAACCCCGAGAGGACGTCTCCTACTCTGGGACCGCTCACCGGTCAATGTACAAGCTGTCCGCACCTTCTTCAGCCAGCGACTAACACACTGCATGGTTGACAGTCATTATCGCTAACACATACTATGGTGACAATAAAATACTACACCACGAGTGCGTTAAGTAGGGCGCGGGAACGAGATGGTGGTATAATAATAATCGGCCATGTTAATTTACGATATGTGTGTTTTGTGATTTGTGGAAAGTTACAATTTTAAATACTTAATGCTGGGCTATAAAAATCTTAATTGCCTTAAAACTTGCATTTGTATTGTTTCTTATCGGTTAAGGCTGTCAGTCATCCGTTTAATTAAAAAAAGCGGTGTTTATGTGTTGTGGATACATTTTAAATAAAAAGTGTAATTTCTGTTTACATGCGACTAAATGTTAAGTTTACGCAAGGCAGAAATATTATAGTTGATGTATATGATTTGGATTATAGTTCACCCGTATACAAGATTTTTTCACTGAAAGCTCACAGATGTTCATAAGAAAAAATATTATAAAGTTAATAACAGTAACAAATAACTTTGGTAGCGAAGATAAAAACATTTTATTTGCGCACTATCGCTGTTCGTAGCTATAGACTTCGTAGCACGTGTCGGTTACGCTTGTAGCGTTTGCTACATGTTGCCAAATTGCGTAGCCAATTGCTACGTCACGTAGCGGCCGTTAGTAAAATGGTTTTTCTTGGGATTTCATATTATTGTATAAAAACAAGTTATGTATTAATATATATAAGGATGTTTTATGCTGGATAATATAAAATATTGTAATGTGGTGAATCATTATAAAGTAATGTATTAATAGCTCTTTTATATGATTTTTTTAATTATGTTGTTCGGTACCAATTATAATGATAGCAATTACATGATTGAAAATAAAGAACAACCATAAACAACGAAGTGACCGCTCTTACTCCTCGCCCAAAATACATTTAATTGACTTCGTCCAAAACAAACAGTTTCGACAATGGACCGAGTCACTAGTTAATCGTCCTGCGGGAAGCGTCCATCGCCCGCGGGATCCTCAACAAAGGCGGGAATTATGACCGCGATGAATGCCACTCGTTACAGCCTTTTCACAATTTATTTGTTTATACATAGCGGTGTTCGAGAGTCGGGACAAAATGTGACTTAAAAATACACATTAAAAACACAAAAGGTCAAGCTGGTTTTTTAATATTTATGCGGAAGAAACTCCTTGTTGGCTTTTTTACTCAATGCATATATAAGTCTAAAGAAATAAATAAAAAGTAAGTAAGGTAAGGTAGGGATGGTTTCTACGCAATTAACACAGATCGTACAAAACGTACTTACAAGCTAAATAATTTACTTATTAGACCTGATGATAAGTGGCCATCACCGCCCATACACCTTCACAAGAGCAAAAGAAACCTCGATGCATTGCCAGCCTTTAACAAGTGATATATTATTATTATGACATGTGTCGGTAATTGGAAAAGCTTTAATAAAAGCGTTCTGCAACCAGACATTAATATAATTATTTTAGTACTAGACGCAATTTAGATGTTATTAATAATTATAAACCAAAATGCATAACTGTTATCAGTATTTTAATGAATAAACAGCATTTAATACATAAATCTTTATCAAAACGTGATAAATGGAGCACGAGATAACAGCGCTTTTTAATTAATGCATTTGTGATAAACTATTTTAATTTATACGTTACACTAACATATTGTAAAACGTTTTTTTTAATGTTGCATTATAAAAACTTTCTGTTAAAATTATTGCTTTTTATGTTGTCCGGAACATATCTTTCAGTAACACTATTGTTACACTAGCTTATTAATAGCTTTGATATACCCCACTTTTGGGCACGGGCCTCCTCTACTACTGAGAGGGATTAGGCCTCAGTCCACCACGCTGGCCTAGTGCGGATTGGTAGACTTCACACACCCTCAAAATTCCTATAGAAAACTTCTCAGGTATGCAGGTTTCCTCACGATGTTTTCCTCCACCGTTAGAGAAAGTGATAATTCACAAAGAATACACACATATTTTTTTAGAAAAGTCAGAGATGTGTGCCCTTGGGATTTAAACCTGCGGACATTCGTCTCGGCAGTCCGTTCCACAACCGACTAGGCTATCGCGGCTGTGGCTTTCGTTGTGTAGGTAGGTTTAATTAATTAACTTAGTTACGGCATACTACAAATATGCGTATGATAAATTTAAACAAAAGTAGCAATCTATATTGTACGATAACCACATAATCGTCGATTTATATTGACACTGAAACCAAACATATTTTTTCATACAAATGAAGACAGCAGTGCCCACGCATCCTAACAGTAATCGAACCCGACACATCTATGAATAATATTAACATTACTCCGTTAGCGCGACACAGCCAGTCGGTCGTACGCGATCGTATTTCATAAACAGCTTAACTCGACAATTTGAAATTCTAGATCGTTGTCTTAAAAAACCGTAATGGAACGCTTACGAAAAAGGCGTAGAGAAATATAAATGGGCGAGGTTTCCTAATAGGGGATCAAGTTATCGCAGACAAAAAGCTTTTTATTTTTTATAATATCGATATGGATAGCAGTCATTTTAAGTGCTTGGGTTAAACCAATTTCTAAGTTGATAATTTAAATGCGATTTAATATTTGATAAATAAATACGTAAATGGAGATAAATATTGTTTCTATTTTGACTTAATTGTATCTTATCTACGGTTTATGTGGCACAGGCGATTTATATATCAGAATCTCATGTAAGCTTGTACTTTAAATTTAAAAACGTAAATTCAGTAAAGTCATTGCGGGATTTTTTCAGAAATAAAATGGTTTTCTTGCGATGGAATTTGTACTTTACATGGCTGCACGCTAATCGAACTCTGAACCACACACATAATTCACACCTCAGTATGCAGTCACTAAACTAATGAGGGATTAAGATAAAATAGAGAGTATTTTATTTATAAGCATTTTGGTATGAACATTTGCTAAGCGTTTCGTAGGAACACGTCCTGAGGGAAATTTGTCAAGACTCCGCGAAACAACCTCCCGTCGGCTTTACAGCATTTATGAATTCCACAAAAGCGAATGAATCATTTTAAATCATACTTATATAGGCAAAGGAAGTCTTACGGTCAATGCATGTTTAATTTGTTTTGTTTTCTTATCGCATGGGTATTGTACAGAGGTATTATGAGACTTAAGTCAACATAATGAGCCTTACCAAATTCCATGTTACAGACCTAGTTTAATACAGAACAATATTTGGCTAAATATAAGACTGGTATAAAGCCGCAATCCGACAGCGCGACGCATATTTCTAGAAAATAATTTGTACCGAAACAAATTGAGATGTAATATTGAAACTAAATTTTGGCGGTCATTATAATTAATGTTCGTTGTTAATTGATAAGCGCATATATTAGTGGGCGCGGCGAGCGGCGACCGCAGGGTCACATCCGAGCCCCTGATAAAGCGAGATATACATGAGCGGCGTAAACGTATAACATTGATCATATGTATAATCATTTGTAACTATAACGAAGCGAACACGGAGCCCGTCTATTCATATATTTTTTTTGTAATTTTAATAACTAAAAGGTAATTGGTGTTCCTTTTTAACGTGGTGAATAATGGATGTCTGGCGCCTCAAAAATGCCTCATCCATCTCTAATCCTTATTACTTTCCTTTGAGCGGCAACTCGGCAACGGTATTCATGCTATTTTTAGGAACGTTGAGAAGTTTAGGCAGTCACCATCAGTAACAAACATGCTCGTATGCTGCAATAATGACATTTGCTGGTAGTAGGATATATTTTACATCCGCCTGTATAGCGACCACTGTACACATGATGTAAAACCTGCCAAAGTGGATCGCTTTTCGGGATCAGCCTGTGTTATCCAGTTTCAAACAGGCCACATTATTGTGTGTGTCAAGGCAAAGGTTAATGATCTGTCGTCCGTCGACACTCTATTGCAGAAACTGCACTAATTTTAGTTCTAATCTCTAACGGGTAGGCTCTTTCGTTGGTTGTGTGTACATAGGTTTTATACTCGTTACAAGTAATTGTTGTGTGCACTCGCCCTGACCCACATACTAACTGATCGCACGTTCATTAAATTCGAACCCGTTTGATTAAAATTATAATGAACTCCATCTAACATTAGATACACGCGTGCATTTGCTTTGTTCATATTTTTTTTTGTTTAATTGATTTAGATTGATATACATTTTGTGTTTCGTTTGTAACATAAGGGTAGAGTTGTTGATATCAAAAGTAGTATTAGAGTATTATACGTTTTGATAATTAACTTTAGATAAAAAGATCTTATTAGTCTCATAATTATATAAAATCGACTACTACTTACTGAAAGCCACCATTCAGACTTGCATCGGAATGTGTAATAATACCTAGTGTCTAAACGATATTTTGATGATATCATTTAGATATTACGAGGGAAAGAATATAGCGCAATAAACGATATAGTACAATGTTGCACCAGAACTGTCAGATAACGAAATTGGAATTCAGAACTTTAATGCAAAATTGTTGAATTATTTTTACTACCCTCGTTTTCTCAATATTACCGCACACTAAGCGTTTACCGAATTGCCGGCAAAAGCTATAACGTTTTCGAGCATTGAGCCGGTCGGCAACACATCAGGAGTCGAGGTCGCCGCGTAGCACGGTCGGTAAGCGGCCCATATCTTTCAGTTTAGAAATTAAGTTTTTTCATATAAAATGGCTTTTAGAAAAATGAGTTTTTACAACTAAGCGACGAACAATTTGTTGATAGTTAATAGAGTGCTAACAAATATTGACAATACTACATAGAACTTTGAATATAATCGGGTACACATTGTATCCAAAATTGTTTAAAGTTTTTTAACATAATTATAACCCAAAACTTCCGAAATTAACATTAAGTAATAACGAAATAACAAAAGTGAAATTATCTAATTGTAACTATTAACGCTAACTTAAATGGATTATACCTTTGTTAAATTAAAAAAGTAATGTTTAAGATATTTTTGTGAAGCGGAATACATTGGAATTGAAGTGACCATCTGTGCAGTGGCAATTAACAACCCACACGAACCAAATTAGAATCTTTTTGGCACTATCCAAAACCTCGCATCATTAGCAAAGGGGCGTAACGTTAGCGCGGGCACAGCGCGGCAATACAAAAAGCGCCGCGACACCTAATGAATATTCAGAGGCGCTTCGACGGCGGCGGATGCTTTCACTTTATGACTATTGCGTTACGAGTGCGCTGAACTAATCGCGTTTAATAACGTTTTGCAGATTCTTTTGTTTTTTCCGGAGCGTAAGTTTTTGAAATTCTATCATTAAAATTATTATATATGCAAAACTATGTAGATTCATAGATGTTTGTTTGTAGTGAAGACAAACAAATTTAATGGGTCTGTATGAAATTCAGCAGATAAATAAAGGGAAACAGAAGTTTTATTTAATACGTACTTTCTATCCCAGAAAATATCCACGGTTGGATTATATCCTGAAAAAAGTCTTTTAAACACTAACATTTTATAAAATTAACACAATTTTAACATATATTAAATAAAACCAAAAAGCTAACGTACCATAACTTCGTGTTTATTTAAACACCGCGAAAGAGTCGAGCTCGTGGCGCGGAAACATCGAGAGCGCAGTTTGCAGAATTAGTCCGCATCGATTCGTTTGTAATAATAGTTCGCGCTCGAAACGACTCCACAATAAACAACCGCCTCTATTGACTCTTCATTTACATTTGTTTGTTACTATTAAGTCAGTCAATTTATGTAACCGGTCCTTAGTTGGCGCTATTATACCGCGATATTTTTTCGTACCTAGATCTTTTTTCATATAATTAAAAGATCTATGTGGTATTCCTACTGCTCGTGGTACATCGTGCGGCTTATCATGAAGCAGGCGATTTGTTCAACTCGTCATTAACTTGTAACAATAGTGCTTCAAAAACTGTTCCAGTGGCTGCATTGGAGTACGTGTAGGGTAGTAAAGAAGTAAGAAATCGATCATTCATTACACTGGTTGCTAACTTGCAGCGACAACGTTATTTACTCAAGAGCGAAAAACTTTTTCACTCTCCAACTAAAAGCACTCCCGCCGCTACCCTTTGATATTTGTTGCGTCGCATTAAAACTCGTTATCAAGAGACTCTCTGGATACCGCGGGTGCAAGTCGACTCGTGAGCATGACGGGGAGAGGGCGGCTGGATATATTGTATCGATACCAGCTTTAAAATAAGGATAAATGTTTAGAATTTATTCGGATATTTAAAGCTTGTAATTAATAGGAACTTTACCTAGTTTCCATATGTCAACAACGCGTATGTTACTAACGCGACAGACGCGCCATACTTTATATTTTACTCACTTGAAGACATTCATTAGCTTCTCACGGCACTCTTAATTTGACTTGAGTGCAACCACATCCCGGTTGGCGTCTCGTCGAATTCAAACTAACGATAAACAGCATTCAGCTTACCTGCAACAAAAAATTAAATTAAATTATTAAAAATTCATTTTAAATTAATGTGAACAAGTCTGTTTACTGTATTCATAACACGAAAGAGTAATAAAAATAAATATTTTTTTGTGGTTCATATTCTAAAGCTGCATCTGTAGCGCAAGTGAGTGTTGGTTACCAAGCATCCGCTGGTCACAAATTCGATCCTGGTACAGAACCTTTTTATGTGATTTACAACATATTTAAAATAATTATCACGTAGGCGAACAAAGTTACACTTATGATCCGTCAAAACAATTTCTGAGAATAATAATTATTATTTCTAAATATCATTTAATAACATTTATTACATAAGCTGACCTTTTCCCCACATGAATACATGGAGGCGCAACTAGTGCTCGCACATTTCACCGAGCTTATATCCGGCCGGACGCGATGTAGGACGACCTATCGCTATATCGGGCTTAATTTCTAACTGTTGGTTGTTGGTTGTCATTAAGTGCTCAAGTATACAATTTAAATCAGCAGTTCTCCAAGTTTCGACGTTGGAGGGGCGTTGCTATGGGGATAACAAGACGCTTTGGACAATTTGGGTTTAATTATAAACTGTACTACAGAAGCTATCTGAAGCGTGCGTATTAATTAAAATTTATGGCAATGGGCAACATAATAGGGTGTTTGGGGAAGTTTACAACTTATAACAGGTCTGTACTGCTTTTTGGTGTATTAAACTATCTTATTTAACGTGATAATTATTGACAATATCGCGAGAAAGACCTTGTTATTAAAAATAAGGGTGAAAATAACATTTAATTAAAACTTTATGCACATAGTTCGCGGGGCGTAAACTTTCTAATAATTTTTAGCTGACTGAGCTTATTTTTAAAACACTGCTCTAGACTTCGAGTTAATAGCTGTTTTTGACACGAATCAAATATATTTATAAAATTTATTCGAAATTTTATTCAATATCATTTTTTTTTTATTGTCTGACCTAGTTGTCAAATCTACGGCATCCAATTATACATGAATTATAATAATAAAGAACACATTTTACTTCCGAAACCATCATTTGTGTTTACCATCTAAAGTGACGTTAAACTATGCTTTATACATTGATTAAGCAACATTAATAATGCATCAGCACAATGACATTAAAACTCCAACTAAAGTTACTATAGTTGAGCTCATCCCGGAATCCCGCGGGACCTCTCCCTAGAAAGGGACGTCTAATTTTATCGTCAAACATAAGACAACTTCTAATGGAATTAAAAATGGGGGACATTAAAGTTTGGGAATCATCTTAACGAGTTTTCAGATTGAAATTATTTATTAATAAGTTGCTATTACGTTTCGAGTGTCAATAATGTAGTTCACAAGATTGGGAAACTTTGCGTTTTCAATATTCATGGTATTTGCATCAATTGTTTGTAAAACCTGATTCACACTAATAGGTTTACAAACGTACAGACTGCGGGTATTATTCAGAGAAAGGTTACGAGGACGAACGCACGATCAAGTAATTATTCATAGTGATTGATCCATGATGAATATAAATGAAATTGATAGATTATCCACTTTAAAGAAACCTTGGGAGGAAACTCAGTTCCTTAATGACCTTTTGGACCTAAGAATTTTAATAAATTTTTACCGTACGGTCCTTAACAACATAATATAAATTACCACTGTATTACTGCAGTGCACTCTATAAATCTAAACAGAAAATTTTCCAACGAGAATGGAATCAAGAAATATCAGCTATCGATTTAGGAACAGATGTAGGGAGTTAGTGCCGCTAACAGCGCTGTATTAATCTGTGCTGAGCTATTAATTTGCTAAGAAACAAGTTCCAGACACCATTCCGGCATTGGAGTACTTTGAAATCATTTGTTCAATGAGTAGCTGTAAGATTAAAATCCATTTTTTTATACAATACTTGACTGCTATTAAATTAAACACATGGCTAAAGAAGGCGACGAATGACGTTGACATGGAACCGTTCTTATTTGAATTACCTCCTCCACAGAATTAGTAGCAATTTTAATTTTGGCAGTTTTAATCCAGTAAAATAATTATAACACTCAATCCATTAATGTGAAATTGGGTCAAACATTTGCATCGTTATCATTAATAACAGTATCCGTAGCGGATGATGCCGGTGTCCGCGCGTCCCGCACTCGCAGACAATCCCTTGCATTTACATAATCGAGCGATGCGTCACTCTTACCGCCCGTGAATTAATGGACTCGATGCGCGCGAATTTATTACAATTGCATGAAATTGAATATATACACAAATATAGTAATTTTCGGTTGATATTAACAAATAAATTAGTTGATTTGTACAAAATATAAATTCGAATATAGTTAAATTATACAGAACGTTTGCTTGTATATACATACGTTAATAAATGATAGGACAGAATATAGATGATGAGCGCGATGAAGTGACTGCACTTCTTACACCCTTGCCTAGCTGTTTGGCACTAAGGGATTAACTTTAAGGTTATATTTGTACATCCGAACGTAAATAATATCATATCACACGCCTCATTAACTTAATTCCTAATCCCACATAGTTCCAATTATGCGACTATCGTCTCCAATGTTCCCTCGCATCCATCACGAGTTAGACAAGAGGCAAGAAATCCCATTCGTTGCTTCACGGCTCATTTGATCTCCGCATCAATCACTACACGTTCCCTCTTTTGATGTAGGGTTCAGGGCACAATTCCAAACTCTGCCTCAAGCCGAAAGTCTACAGATCCGTACTACTGCAGCACATACTCAAAACGTATAACTACGTACCTAGATCCCATATTTATAATAATAATAATATCAGCCCTGTATTATATACTTGCCCACTGCTGAGCACGGACCTCCTCCACTACTGAGAGGGATTAGGCCTTAGTCCACCACGCTGGCCTAATGCGGATTGGTAGACTTCACACACCTTCGAAATTCCTATAGAGAACTTCTCAGATGTGCAGGTTTCCTCACGATGTTTGCCTTCACCGTTAAAGCGAACGATAAATTCACAAAGCATACACACATGATTTTTTAGAAAAGTCAGAGGTGTGTGCCCTTGGGATTTGAACCTGCGGACATTCGTCTCGACAGTCCGTTCCACACCCAACTAGGCTATCGCCGCTTATTGATACCAAATTTAATTTAGAGCAAATATATATATTCAGTAAAAGTGTTTAGTATGTTTGTTCGACAATACAACACATTCCATATCACATTTAATTTAATTATTGTCACACTTACGCGCGCATGAAATAAATCAATTGAAAAGTGTTTTCCACGTCAAAAGCCATATTTTAAATAAACCGAGAGATATTGACAATAGCTCTCACGACTCACGTTCTGATGTTATGAAATTAGGTTCAGAAATATAAATCTATACTCCGAGAAATGACAAAGTATATTTTTATTCTGCTGTGCATTTCCATTGTTCAATTCAATCAACAATAAGTCGCAATTTTACAAAAGTCTGCAGAATATTGGTTGATATAGAAAGATTTTAAAAGAGATTATGAAATAAAGTCGCTTTTGCTTTGGCCGCGTCGTAAAAATGAAGTTCTGAGCAGTTCTTAATCAAACTCTGGAAGTCCAATTAGCCGGTGAGAGCCGGCTTTTTAGCCGGACTCGCCAGATTATGATGAAAGATGGAAACTTTTTACCTAAACCTGAAATATGTTCCGTTTCATTATCATACGAATATATAGAGAAAGTGGAACTTTCCTCATAACAAAAAGTGGGAGGCTTTAGTAAGTTTTACTTCTGGAGTTCACGTAACTATGTCAAGAGGGTTTATCATAAATTTTGAATTATCTGACATACTCAGCCTTTGAAGCGGTTTCGGTATTGATTCCCAGTGTCCCGGAGCTTTATCTCACGCTTTGAAGAGGGCAAGTGCGGAGCTTCACTCGCTAAGAAGCTCATCGATATATGTACCTTCTTATTTTCGGTGAAGAAATGCCATTGAATTTTGCACCAAAAGCAAATAATTATAATTATTCTGTATATAATGGTTAAATTCAAAAGCCCATAGAAGACTCTAATACAGTTATTATGCAGAAATCTTCTTCATTCATTTCTTTAAATGTACGAATTATAATCCTAACTCAATTACAATAAAACATAACTAGCCTTAAAAGAGAAGATGGACAAAGTTCCCGCCGTTTTACGAAAATTACTTTGAACAAAAAATAACGTTAAGGTTTAAATTATTTTTGCTTATTAAGAGTTTGCCAAAGTTATATGAACTGAAACTAAATGATTTAATTTGTAGTTCAACACAAATGGAAATATAAAGTCTAAGCTTTTTTATTAACTCGGTTGAAATTATTATTTTTCGGCCATACTTTGTTTTGGAGGCTTTAGAAACACACATATCAATTATAATTAGGCCTGGCTGGTACAAATGGATTCAATTATATATAAAAACTATAACAGAACATTGCAGAACTTAAGTGGAAAATAATGAAATGACTACCGGATAATTTGTACCTGAGTGAATAACGATCGCATACATGATTCTAAACGTTTTTAGTGTAACGATTCTATAGTGAGCGTTTCGACTAGAGACCTCGACACACGTGCAAAATGCTGGTCAATTTCGTCTAATGTCTAAAGTCTATCAACATTTTTGACCGCAATTTATTCCCAATCGGGCGCAGTAAAGCCACGTATAAAAACCGCCACACCCGTGTATCAGCTACTTTTATTCCAGGTTTATTTTTTATAAAGTCGGGGCACAATGGCGCGTGACGTCAACTATTGTTTGTCACCTGTGGGGTGCATTGTTCGCTTTGTGCCGGGACGAGACTGTGTCGGAAGCGGCCTGTATGCGGGCAGAGATGTATACAATATGCTGATACGTGTTTACGAAGAAGCCTGTGTCGGTCATGTGATAAAACTGGGCTTTTGAATATTCAAAGCAAAAATGAAGTCTTAAAAACTGCTTTCATTTGCAACACAAATATAATTGCAGTTGCCAAGAAATATTAATTGGTTAATCACATAACTTCCTAAACCTACATAACATACCTAATCAGAGATCTATTTCCATCGTTTCATATTTAGCATTAAAAATGCCCCGCTTAATAAGCACAAATTACAATAAAAGCCTTAAAGAAAAAAACACTAAACACGGAGCGCAATGTTTTCATCAGAAGACGTTCCCGACGTAACAAGATAAACGACTCCCAACTAACCCCAAGCCTCGGAATAAACGCCTCAACTAATTAGCCTAGACGGTGTGGCAGGTGCCCCCCCCCCCCCCTCCCGAACCGCGAACCCCCGGTTCTAAATACCCCGTCAAGAGCGGCAGGCGGCGGCATTAATCCCCGCCCGGACACAATGCACTGAAGATGCAATTTATCGCAGCTAAAGATAAGGACATCATTAAACAATGTTCGCTTCGGCCGCGTGGTGCACTGGCCGCTTCCTCCGAGCTGCCCGGACGGGCCGTTTTGTTTCGATCGAATTAATTGACGGCGGTGGGTAAGTGATTAACGGGACTCATTGTACGCGGCTCGAGACGCGAACCCGAGGCGCGGTAATTGAATTAACGATGCTGACAAAGTGCATCAACTTCTGTACCGGAGCGGGTAATTAGACACCTTTTATGTAAAATACGGCGTTAGTTTAGATCTGTAGATGTCTTAGATTTTATTTTATGTTCAACTTATTCTATTTGTATATTGTAATTCGAAAGCGACACATTGAGATATTAATAGATGATCATCAAACACTATTGCCTCGTGGTAACTTATCACCGCCACTCATAACAATTATAATGCCAGAGAAAACGTCGCAAGAGCAATACTAATGAGGCAGTTATTATTTTTCATGTCGTTTTAGTGTTTTTGACTACAATTAAGACAAAAGCAAGAACTGGTCTTATCATGGAAACATTATCGACACTTTAAGTTGTAAAAAACCCTAAGATGAACGACATAAGTGTTGTTTTTAAAGTAATTGTGGACATAAATGCTGTTTACGAGCTCGTCTCAATGTAAACACGCGCCCCGACCGACGCAAACTGATGTAAGTACCATAAAACGTGTTTAGTCTGACACCAATGAAGACGTATCATTTGACAGCCTCTGTTGGCGCAGTACATGCTGAGACGGCTTTAAAACGGAAGGTCATAAGTTACGGTTACCGAGAAAAAATTGTAACTGCTAATATTTCGTGTCAAGCTGATCAGTTTGCTCCCTATTATTATTTAAATACATAATTTAAAACTAGGTCAATATCCAAGTCGTGCGACACCGAAAGGTGACACTTAATTTCCTTATAACGCAATAATTTACCCACATCTCGAATAACAAAGGAGAAAAAACAGCCATTAACATCGCTGGTGCTCGAAACAAAGTAATTACTAGAACAGTGTACTGTACACCTCAACACCCACCGTAATGATTAAAACGAACAATTGTGACTTAGAGTAACTATCATTATTGTATCCGTGGTTCGCAAGCTTGTATCCGCTCTGTGATGTGATACGTGCAGGTCTACCGTGGTATTAAACACAAAATAAAATTGCAGGGAAAATACGCCCTTTTTTATAGTTAAAACCACTTCAATCATATTATATTATCAGTCATATTTACAAATACGAAAGCAATATGACGTCACATCGCATCACCGCGATAAACAGCCGTAACATCCGCAAATGACATTCAACTCGGAAAATCACTAATTAACGTTGACTGCCAAACAAGACAAACAAACTGAACAAATAAGGTTACAAACGGCATTTCAAATCGGTTTGATCATGGACAAAAGCCTATATCTAGAGCCAGCATTTACGAGAGGTGAACGCTCGAATTCGTTAAGTAAAAGTGCCGCAATGCGCCTCCGTACAAACAGTTGGGGTGACAGTGACGAAGAGGTCTCGGAGGCACCTGGGTGCCACTCGAGAAGGTAGCCGCCGCCGTCGCACACGGCTGAATACTAAAGAGGCACCCATGTATTATTTAGATCATCTTAACGCTGATTAATCCGAAGATATATCTTAAGAGCATCTGTTGAGATAAACTACATGCAATTTTGTTTATTAAATGAGACCATCACTACGAGCTAAGAGAAAATATTTTTACACATTACTATAATCGCGGGAATCGTTAATGGTTTTAATAATAAATTGCATATCAGGAGGTAAAACAAAGCTTCCATTATTCGCAACTTCACACACGGAGAGCTTAATAACAGCACTCCAACAATACAGCGCGGTAAGTGCTAATTACCTAGTTCTAAACAAAAGTTTTGCTAAACTGGAGCGGAGGCTGCGCGTGGTACAAAGCGGCGCCAACTTTCTAACCGTGTATTGCTTTATGAAACTCAGGTTAACTAGTGTGGGGGGAAATGTTTTCCTATGTGCTACACTACAGGATGCAGCAGATCATTTTAAAATGGTTATGAAAAGTATGTTTAGAAACCAGGCAAGCAATGATGTTCCGTCTGGAGGAGAAATGAAGTTTCACAACTGTTTGCTAGTCACGACACGTGATTTCTTACATAAAACTGTAGTGTAGTAAGTGGTGAGTAGAAGCGAAACAAAACGAATTTTATTATGACACGTGGTTTCGAAACTTTGCGTTAAATAAATTAAATTAATTAAGTTAGTCATAAATATTCCAACACCTGGGGCCTTATTCTCTATCCCGCACGTTATTTTGACAGTGTGTAACAAGCACGAAACACAACGCATAATGTTTAGGACTATAGAAATTTGGCTTACAGAATACCATTCCACGCACATTTCTCGAAGATAACATGACACGGCCGCGTTACGCGTTTACACTATCATACAGAATAAGGGCCCTTATCTTGCCTTATTTTACATTATAATTGCAAATTCTATATCTCTATTCTAGTTCTAAGCAAAAGTGACGCTATACCGGAGCAACGAGCGTGACCTACAACGCACAAGCGTTCAAACGCTTACATCTTTCAACCGTGTGTAAGTTCGTAGCGAGACTGCTTCAACGAGGGTAGGGCATACAATATTTTTCAATACTAAACTTCGGGAAATAAATTTCACCCGTAGAGACCCGTAATAGCGACTCGTTCGGGAGAGAGTGCACAACTAGTAAAGGTGACCCGGAATTCTGGAACTTCACCTGTAGCTGCCCTTTATTATGGCTTATTTCGGAGTCAGCTAGTGATAATAGAGGGACGAAAAATCGAAAACCTTAGCAGCCATTTGGAAACACTGACTTGAAATAGCCTATTAATTATATAAACTATTTTCTATACTATATCTTCGATGTCCTCACAGGACATCTCGCTCCACTGACCCATCCGCTTACTAAGTGTATGCCAATACTTCCGATTACCGATAAAGCTCCTACGTAACAACATAACCAGACAACGCCGCCTTATTCAATCTTTAACTAGAGAAACTTGAGCTTAACTGAACTTTATCCGCGAACTTCCAGCGTTGACATCAAAGGTATCGTGTCAAGCTCACCCAAGTTTACAACTTCTGATATAGTTTCGTAAAATCATATTTACAAGTTGGTGAACGGTACAAATAGTTATTGAATTATGTATCAAAAGAGGATATTAAAGCAGATTTTAATATTAAGCAATGGGTTTGTTATAGGAAGAGACTTTATAGCATTTTCATTTAGCAAATTATCATAATGGAGTGTTTAGTATCACTTATACCCACAATGCCAAGAGAATGTAATGGGGATTAAAGAAACAGAAGCTAAGGACCTATTTTGATTGTATAGCTTAATAATCTCATTCCACATAATATAACAATAAATCTGCGGCTTCCCGTAAATTTTTTGAGGAATCCTACAGTGCAACAGTCTACACAGTCTACAATATTTTCTACAATAGAGACAGCGTTACACACCGCACGGCTCCTCGCTTACCTATCTTAAACTGTAATACCAAACAAAGATACACATTTCATCATAAAGAATCCAATTTTTATAACACCTATCATCCTAGAATGACAATAGTATATAACACGGATATATGACACAAAATGGAAGAGACACTCGTGTGGAGCGCACTACAATCGTTTGCGCTAAACACAATGGGACATCAAACACGCGCGTCCCACAAAGGAGCCGCACGCCAATGTGGTCCATTTATCGCGCGGTATTTGTAACTGATGGAGAACTATTATTGTCCTGGTTATTGTCGGGGAAACTGTTTCAATTGTTTTGATGAAATTAAATAGAAATTTCTTATCGATTGTGTAAGATATTGAAAACTTTATTTTGTTCAGTTCATTTATATTTTACTGCCAACCGTGTTCGGTAAGCAGTTTACATTAAAGAGAACGCGTTAAAATATCGTTTTCAAAAATCAAAACCCGCAATACTGTTGTTATTCTAATATAGATATATTATGATTTAATATTTCTGAGAGCTGCTAAACGTACTCTTTTATGTACTAGGATTTAAAGTAACACCGTAAAAAATCAAATTTCCATGAACACCGAATAAATCTTGTGACGAATTTTGCTAATCCTACGAAATCGTCAAGCGTAAGTAAATAATACACAAAGGAACTTAAATCTTTATTTTCCTAGCATTACGGGCAATAGCGTACCAAAAGAGTTAACCACTGGATACACTCTACAGCCTTATTCTTAGCATGCGGGTTGGCGGCCGAGCAGGGAGCTCACTGCTCGGCTCGCTTAAATATTATTCGCAATGCGGAGACCGTGTACAAACTTAAGACTCAATAAAATTTTAAGATCGAAAATCAATTTATGTCAACTCATTTAAAGGAAAAAAAAATCACATGTGTTTAAAATATTGAATATTGTCCACGCTTATTTGTGGGAATGACTAATATATTATACGTATTTTTTTATTAACATAATTGCGTTTTTATGCTATAGGAGCTCTATAATAGTTTGGTTTCTTTTTTCTATGTTTTATTTAATGTTGCTGCAATATACACGGTCATTTTCACATTGCGTTAATATATGAAAGGACATATTTATCTTTGCTAACATTGTGCCAAAAATCATCCATAGGTAACGAATATTTACTCCAGAAATCCTGGTTGTAATTGTAGATTTTTTATAACTTTGTAATTTGGTGTGAATATGGTGAATGCATGAATGTGTTTCTGACTAAAAGTGTGATGTCGATGCAACGAATTCTCTTAAAGTAATAGTACCCTTTTTATTTTACATCTACGGAGTAACTAACAGTAAAGTGTTAATTAAAAAAAATGTAGTTTAATTTGTAACACGATCTCAAAATGATTCTGCATGAAATAAGCTTAACAAAAATTAAATGATTATAATTAAACTAAATTCATCACTTAACATTCATAATCGTTAGCCAACTTTGATCGTTAACAATGTGGTTAAATATCCAATAGAGAATCAAACTTGACGAGCCTATACCCACATTATAGAACTATTTCAGTTCGCCGCAAATCATTGTTTCAAATACCGTACTTCTGGGATTTCAAAGTCTAGTTTCAAAATCTCAGGACACAAATAAATTCAGAATGGTTTAGGGCATATCCTTGTCTTATAAAAGTATGACACAGTATGGTGATTTTTTTATATAAAGGGAAGCATATCGTGAAGTCTCGGGAACTTTAGAGCCTATAAACTTGCGGGTGGGTTCCTAATCCATTGCCATCAGGTAAGGAAGGGTTTTACGATAACTCTTTCTTAGGAGGCCATTGAGATTCATACGGAAAAACGGCGGGAACGCTCTTAGTATATTTGATAAACTGTTGCGAAAAGTCACAATGAATAGCAAGTTTAATTAAAGAAGCAGTACATGCTAACTCCGCACAAAGTTTTCAATTTGAACTCGTAGTTCGTTAGTTATATTCCGACATTATAAAGATTCTTCCGCGCCTTCGTTCCCCACGAACAACTCCGACAGTTGACAATCGGCGACAAAGTTGCAGTTGTACGAAGATTGTTACAACTGCGCTCGACTCGGCACGTGCCACGTCTAGGTAACTTAGTTTTATATCTTTGTACGTGACATTTACAAAGATTAAGTTAGAGCTGACTTTGTAGAGTATTGACACGATTACAAAATATACACGGTCAGGGGCCTTATTCTCTATTCCGCACGTTATTTTAACAGTGCGTAACAAGCACGTAACACAACGCATCATGTTTAGGACTATAGAAATTTGGCTTACAGAATACCATTCCACGCACATTTCTCGAAGATAACATGACACGGCCGCGTTACGCGTTTACACTATCATACAGAATAAGGGCCCAGCTACAAAACGAGTTGAATAATTCGAAATTTGAAATCGCGTGTACACGATAAGTTTCATTGAAACTTTTTTTATTTGTGTGGAATAAAATAAATATTTTTGTGAAGAAAAAAACTTTTGGTAACAAATGTGTATAGGCAATCTGAAGATTTAAATTTATTCAAATACTTATGTAGATGACTGTACTTTCTAAAGATGCGGTACAGCTTATACTTAGTATCTATAAACATATTACATTTAAAACAAACAAAGAATATAAAAGCACGGTGAGCTACAAAAGTGTTTTGAATATATTTAGCAATATTTGTGACTGAATTACACCAATTGATCACAGTACTCAAATTATAAACAAGTTCCAACAAATATAACAACCCGTAACATGCACTATATAGTCACTTGTTCAATAACGACACCGCCGGCCCACCTGTAACCGTTAATAGTTATTACAGACACGTCGCCGACACGTTGCCGATTCGTCCACGTCACATGTTTCAATACCGTTCATGGCGCCATTAATAATTCTCATAAGGTCCCGCCAACGAAGCAGCGAACAGAAATCTATTACGCTTTCCTCGATAAACGCTTTTGCTCGCGGTTTCGTCTGTATGACACTTCTTGGAATATAGTTATGTTAAATTAAATATTGTCGAAGAAGTTTGAGAATCAGTTTAATCATCATCAACCGCAGGATGTCCACTACTGATCATGGGCACCGACTGTACAATCAGTTCTATAGTTCTAGATAAAAAAAGCCCCTAATAAGCAACACTAACCGTTCTGATAAATATTTCCGTTGAATCCGATTGAATTGTTAGTTGTGACTCTACATACTCCTTTGGAGATAGAAGCGTGCGCATTAAACATTTGTATGTAATTGGTATTCTGGGGCCACGTCGGGTAATGCCAAGACACATATGAGCAAGAAGTCAAGAGTTTAAACTCATAAAAAAAACAATCTAGCCGATATTGGAACGACGCCGGAGCACGGACGGGACGCGAACGGGGCGCGGACGGGACGCGGCGGGCGCCGGCTGCATCGCGGCTCCTATTAAAAATAAATACAACGTCAGCCAAGTTAATTTCCGGTCTCGATTTATATTTCAACGTCGTTTAAATTTTCCGAGTTTCGTTAGCTACGGCAGAAAGAAATTTCTTCGAAAACACGACGGACATTATTGAATTCTGAGAATTTTGCTCAAATTAATTTCGGCCGACAGGCCCGACTTTATGGCACCATTGGGAAGCCTAAAAATACTTTAAATAGTCTACAAACTAAAAACATAAGTGCTTAGGATATAGATACTATTCCACCACCCCAATATCCAAAGATCTTTGTAACCAACACTCACGAACAAAGAAAACCCTCTCAAAATTACATCATATAAAATACGTAACGACGAAAACGATATCAAACCGCGTGGGTTTATTATGAAACTATCGTGATAAAACGGTTTCATTAAGGTTTCCCTACCTCCCCCGCCGCCGCCCCGCCTCCGTCCCGTCCCTCGTGCCGCCGGATACAATATTCCCAACGCCGTTGAGTGAACACGGTTCTTTTGAACAGCCCTCGGCAAATAATGACTCTATTACACACTGGAATTAAAAGCATCTCGTACGACGCTCTCAAATGGATTTCGATTAAGTAATGCCGGTGGAGTCACTGTGTGGAGGTGGTGTTATATATTAAATTTATATATCAAAACTGCGATTAGACTTGGCTTTGGTAGATTGCAGTTATCGCATGCGAAAGTCAGTCTGGACATTGGATTGGTACTACGCAGGCATTATTGAGGACGTGTTTACTAGCTTTTGCTCGCGGCTGCGCCCGCCTGAAAATGTTTTCCGGGATAAAGGTTCCGCTATATAATTTTCCAAAACAGAATGACGCCTATAACCTTCCTAGACTCTTAAATGATGTCCATACCAAATTTGAAAAGCTGTTGTGTAGTTTTGTTTTTATCGCGTTCAGACAGTTACAGTATATTCATATAGATGAGGTAACTTCGAACCCTAATAATTGTTGACGAGCACAAGTGCCTGACATATTTATTAAGTAAACTGCTGGTTGATAATATTTATGAAAATGGCGACGCTCACCACCAGGCGAGCTACTTTCTGATTAATTGTACATGAAAAACCTATTATGGTTTGACCGCGAGCGCTGTGCTGCTTGGAGCGGATTGGAGTGGGGGGGGGGGGGGATAAAAGCTCAATTTCACACGATATCGATGCTACCAGGATAGTTCTTAAGATATTGGTTTTACATTTACGGGAAACCAGACTAAGAAATATATAAAAACAAGAACTAAATGTAAAACTAGGGAAATTAAAAAATATGTTTCACATATAAATATATAACATTTATATACGAAATGTTGGCTTCAGTATGACATTCAAAACTTTATAACCATTTACGATATTTTAAATATCCTTAAAAATTAACGCCATCTAAAGACACTGCCTAGTGTCACATAATAGGTACCGCATATCGAAGCTCAACAGATTACTACTGTTACGTCGGGAATGGGTGCAGAATGAAACACGGTTATTAGAACACTGACTCTTATTGCTTGATGCCTGCCTTATATATGCATACACAACTATAAAATGTTTATGTGGTATTAATATCTATAAAACTTCCTAATGTCCCGCACGAGGCAACGCAAACTCAGCTTGCAGTGTCGTATGCAAATCCTTTCAGCTGCCGCCAACCATCGGCTCAACAACGCTCTTATTAAATCTAGTTCCGAACCAGAGATTAATGTCCCCCACATGCGGTGAATAACAATAAGGTGGGAGCAGGATGGACATATGCGAGAAACCATGCGTTAGAGAGAGATAGAGTTTAATGTTCGAACGTATCACGTATCGGGCGTTTGTGAATTGCGCTCGGATTGCGTCGGCGAAGTTCATCTTTATTATGGTTTTATTGTTAGTTTGCGACACTGATGCGGGGAGTTCGCTCCCAAAACATTATATTTCACGGCGGTAAGTGAAGTGTAAAGCGTGAGACGGCTGTAGGCAAATATATATCTTCCATCATGTCTCTTTAATATAAGCTAGTGAAAGGCTGGTAGGTTAGCTAGGTTAGGGCTCATGTCCTCGCCGGTGAGGATCGCGACGCGTTATCCTTCTATTTCCCCCTACTTGCCAGCCCGAGCTGGTTACTTCGGTTTGTACCTTGTCTTTTGTATAAATTTTATCCCTAATTTAGTCCATAGTTATATAAGTAATTTTAATAGTTGTTTAGAAATAATAATTATTCTTATTCTTTGTTTTGACGTATCATAAGTGCAACTTTGTTCGCCTACGTGATAAATAAAGTATTTTATTTTATAACCACAAATGTTATTGTATTAAAACGACGCCGCTCAATCAGTTTATGAAAAATAATACTGGGATGAGTCTAATCTTTTTACAATGTTATAATATCAGCCCTGTACTATATACTGTCCCACTGTTGGGCACGGGCCTCTTCTACTACTGAGAGGGATTAGGCCTTAGTCCACCACGCTGGCCCAGTGCGGATTGGTAGACTTCACATACCCTCAAAATTCCCATAGAGAACTTCTCAGGTATGCAGGTTTCCCCACGATATTTTCCTTCACCGTTAAAGCAAGCGATAACTCTATACAATATCTAAGGAGAAAATTCCATACTAAAAATTTCGTGAAATCCTTTTATCGTAAATATTTTACGTACAAGCTGTAAAATGGCGTTCCATTTATTTAAGGTACACAAAATATTAATGTTAATAAAGCTGTAAATCTGCAACTAACCTCAATTTATCTAATGTGGCTTGTTTGTAAGACACCTCCACCTTTCTGTAGATATGAGCAGAATTGTATAAATATTCTCTTACATAAACCGCGAACATGAAATATGACCCGCGTCGGAATTGAGATATATGGCTGATGTTATTATAGCACAAACGAAGCGTATCCCAGTAATATAAAGAAATATCAAACCATTTTTTAAGTATATATCTATTATATATTTAGTGTAATTCTATAATTTGTTGTGTACATAGATTTTTTTTTTTCAAAATATAGATATCTGTTCACACTTCTGAAATTGGCTAATACTGCACTGCAGAAAGGATTTGTAGCAAATTCTGTTCCACAATATCTCGACACGAATGGCAATTCCCGTATTGGTGAATGGCGATAGAGTCCCGTTCGGAGGCGGAACTATTAATCCCGGTGCTCGGATGTTCGTTTCGGATTTCTGAGATCCGACTTACAGCGCACTTTCCTATTTGTCTACTTTGTGTCGAGACTACAGACTAGTAAAGGCATTTTTACTCCAAAATTCTTTTACATTTTTGTTCTGCCTCAATTTCCTAGCCGAATAATTGGGAACACACGTACACATAGTATACGTCGCAAGTAATAGAAGCATACAATGCTGGATAATAAAATATAATTCTCAATAATGTAAATACTATATGATCTTATCTGAAATCACTATTTCACGACTCCAAGTAACGGAGTTCATAATATATATTGCATAACTGCAAAAACAAAATGTCACCATTCTTCACACATAATATGAAAAATGTAGAAACGAGAATGCAATTTAGCACGCGCGGTGTGTGCAGTATGCAGGTGACAGTCGCAGCGCATTTCCCTGCAAGCCGTCCTGCGAGCGGTGACAAATCGCCGATGGTTGGCAACCCCGACCCATCTCAGCGACACGAACATTGAAAAACTACGCGCGCCGAGATTTCTGCCGGCTTTAATAAAATGAATTTCTCACCTACATTCCGACGGTCTCAGTGCAATTTGTAAGAAATTGTTAGATGACGAGTTAGAGCAAATGTTATTTCTGTTATATTTAGAGGGATGAAGGTTGTAGGCAATTCGGTATGCGATTTTATGATAGAAAACATAATATCATTTTGTACAATATACTAAATATAATATACACAATCATAATTTAGCAAAATGAATATCGTGTATGATTATAATTTAATTTTTGATAACCATCTAACGTTTTCAATATAAAACAAAGGCGTGGTTTTGAGCGCGAAATATCTTATTAGCTCTTACTTAGGGTTTCATTAGCGGCGTACCCAGATTTGTTTTTCATAAAAACTTGTACAGTAAAACGCCTTCACTGAAGTAATGTAAAATATAAAAAAGTATAACACACAACAACCACAGTCATTTAACTGTAGTAAAGTACCGAAACACCTGGTGAATTAGTGTAAAACTCCAAACAACTAATATAATATTAACGAGGTCTCGTCATCAGACTGCGCATTGTCTGAACACTCAAACCGCTTCATGACAAGCTGGTTAATATTTAAACTGTTCGTTAAAAGCCTAGTGCTTAGCGCACTTAGGACAAGGGAACGGGTCTTAGCACACTGTTGTAATATACGGGTAATATTTACGTGCATATTTAAAAAAATCTTTTCTAGGAAAGATACACATATTTATTAGAAATTAATTTACAGGTCAGTAAATTTTCTTTTATGGTTGAGTGAAGAAATATCAGATAAGAAAGAAAAAATGTATGGACTTGAGAGAAAAGTACATATATGTATTACCTATTTACTGTGCTGGCAAAATTTACAGACAGTGCCAGTATTTACCACAAGGCAACTTGCGTGCGAAATTTGCACGATAGCCTAGATGAGTATAGAACAGTCCGCGAGGACGGATGACTGCAAGTTCAAAACCACTAACACACACCTCTGACTTTTCGAAAGTATGTGTAAATTGTTTATTAATTATCGTTCAGTGTAACGATGAAGAAAAACATTATTTTGAATATATGTAAAGTCTGTCTACCCACACTAGGCCAACGAGCTGGACTAAAATTAGACCTTAGTTGTAAAAGAGGCTCGTAATAAGCAGTGGCCAGTATAAATCAACCCACTTATGGTCTTGCCCGTCGCAATAATCCGGCCCTGTACAATTCTTACCCCAAGTTGTACTAGCCACGGCGAGTGTAGTTTCAGTGACCGGAGTGGAGAGCGCGCCATTGTGAATACTTCATGCATCTCACGGTAATGACACTTATGAATGCTTCGCGAATTAAAATGTTTATGATAAAATTAAAACTGGGTGTTACGCTTACATTTGTATATCTTGTAAAGTATGCTAATTTGTTTTTTATAACTCTTCTTTTTAGGAAACGTAGAGTTGGTCAGATAAAATGTTATTCTGTTTTATTTTTGTAAGAAATTAACTAGGGATTACGCTGTTTTTATTTAAAGCAAAATGTTTGTAAACTATATCTAATATCAACAATATTATTCGTCGGTATTCAAAGAAATATAAATGTACGTAAATATACATACATAGTATACGAAAGACATAACGTAAAGAAAAAAACAAACCAAACCTCATGTGGGCTATAACAAATAATTCATATAGTCAAATAAACACTTGTTACCCAAATTAGTCTTCACCACGCCAGTAAAATCACAACAAACATTACACAGTATCCCAAACCCACACGTAGCACCCTAATCAAACATAAAAAACACAATTACAAATGGTTAACAAATTCAGCATCTCGGACCCGTGAATAAAAAGTTAAATAAGGCACGATGGTCCCAGCGGTGGGACCTGACGAGATAATAAATCAGATGCGGTTGAACCTTTTTCTCCTCTCTACATTAATTACAGCTCGCTTGCAGACTAATTGTTAGGTTCTGATTTAAGGGTAAGTTTACGCTGGATGATCGTTTGATGTTACATGACCTTAATACAAAAGAAACATCGTTGCATTCAGAAAGAAAATTATTAGGGATAAAGGTAGGGGGTGTTCGAGCGTCCGCTATTCTCAACACACATGACGCAAAAAAGAGCTGCCACTTCACATTGGTTCTCCGTGTGGCAAATAATGATCCCGCTACAATTAAGCCTGTTCTGAACAGGCCTGTTCATGTTGTAGACTAATATATAGGTATGTCTACAGTGAGCCTCTAATGTATTTCTCGTTGTTAACTTTATAAACAGTGTAGTCTCTCAGTCGTGCCAGAGATAACAATACCATCTACAAATGTTCTAATACACGAACTTAAACATTTTTAACATAATTCATAAACTTTTTCAGTGCGAGTTCGATTCTTGTAAGAGGATCCTTGCCGCAGGGCAATAAAACAGAACAAACGGCCAAAGTTCCCGACAATACTGGACCGGCGAAAAGGACGCATTTAAACAAGTTTTAAAAGGAGCTGAGGAAAAAGTTCGCACCGCAGAGTAGTGGACTGTGGGGAGGAGACTGTGGTAAAGGGAAGACAATTACATTTTTGTTCTTTAATTCAGACATGACAAGTGACAATGTGTAATGTGAAGATAATTCTATGCAGTCGATATCTAATGTCTTACGAATAATATTGCATTTCTCAAGTCGATGTAAGAAGCCCTCGATTATCTTAATTAATTTACGTTACATGACAGATCCTGGAGATCGACTACGCAGAACAAGTCACGTACAGTTTTCACCAAAATATGTTAGTGAAAAGAACTGATATTAAGTCTTTCATTCAACACAAACTAAATAAAATAAATCAATTCTTATACTAGAGTATCACTTAACCCTTTCAATTAATCATATTATAACAACGTAACTCGGCGTCCCTCAATGAATAGTATGAGTGGATCGGCGCGACCGCGCGTGCGGCCCTCGCCGACGGGTCAATCAGACCGACCCGCCGATCACAACGCCTTGTCATTCGGGTTATGAACTGTATTGACTTATTAAATATAGGGATACCTCGTTGATTGAGAATTAAGACAAGTTTTCAAGTGATTTCGGATTTTCAGTCACAGATCAATTTCGATTGGATTAGAATTAAAAGTTGGTAAGAATTAATAAATTAGATACTTCGCTACACTATAAATAATAAACATTATTTATTAATGTTAAATTTGAGAGTCAACCAATCTCTATTTTGTCAAATCTTTCATTAGTTCAATACCGAAGTCGTACATAAAATATTGATTAAATATTAATTGAAATATCTCCGCAGTCAACGGGCAAAGAATTAGCTGTAAAACGACTGCGAATTTGATGCTTGCACCGAAAGTAATGATTTAGTGATTTGTAAATATTTGTTTCATCTATGAAACTTTTTGAACTGTAACTCTGGTAGTCACTTATACAAACGACATAAAACTTGCATCTTATCGTATTAAAATTTGTTATGGTAAAGAAATTATAAATGTATTTAAAGAGAAACAACATTATCTTAAAAGTAATAAAGTATAAACTCCATTACTGCCAAAGTTTAAACAGCCAATTCGTTAACAAACCAGTTAAGAATTAACACGTAACTACCGTTTAATTTTCCGCAGCAGTTCACAATGACAAGACACCTCTAACGAGAGTATTGTGTCAAATTCTAACAATACCCAGCAGGTACTCGCTTTGTTCCCGGCATTAAAGATTCAGGCGCCAAATCTCCGATCCAATTACATAATGAGATCCGTAATTGATGTAATTCCCTCGGTATTACAAGGACCTTTGTTAGAGTCGCTTCGTTAAGCTACGCGACGACGTTTTTCTGTACGTAACAAGTAAATTAAGAAATATAATATTGTTTTCCTTGTATTAGAAAATAATTGAGTTGCCATTTAGTTCATATTACATAGTTGTTATTTATAACCACGTCGTGCGATGCTCTTATGCGTATATAGATAGGTGAGAACGTATGATCTATCATTATAGCTCTAATAATACTTATTTATAAGTCACACAATGATTTTGAGCATTGAGTCTTAATATAATGTCTCACGTGAGCGCTATATTATTGCGACATTGCAGGCGAGCAACATACACGTAAGAGAATATTTTTTGAAAAAATATTTCACTGTTTTTTTATTTGAGGGTCGCCAGAACTGCAAGCATTCAGTCAGACGTACACTATGGTATTTAGCTATAACAATAAAAATATCGTAACAATATTTTACATAGCCTCAAACACCTTTCCAAAATGTCTATCAGCTCTTAGACTAATAGCGAAACTTTTATATCAGTATATAATTCAGGCAGACCCGCGAGTAAAATCTAGCCTGAAATAAATTGAAGCATTTTACATCATATCAATGTAAAATAATACCGTGACTAGACCAGTAAACCCGGCGAGTTAAGAAGAGCCCACTCATGGAGGGGCTTAGTTGAAGTGCAGCGCAGTACGCAAAGGGAGGGGCGGCAGCGGTCCTTAATGACTTATTGTGGACCGTGGCCGAAGTAACGTAGCCGATGATACTATTTCAAAATTCAACGGGTTTATGGGACACTGGGTGTGCCAGCAGATTAGTGCGCGTGGAATTTTATGATGGAATATTGAAGCCATTTGACTTAGCAAAGTGAAGTCAATATTTATGTATATCTTAGTTTCTAATAACATATCAATATTGGCTCTTGCTACATCTATATAATGCTGTAATTTGCTATAAAATACATTTCTAATCAACCGACAAATTAAACTCTAAAGTTAAAGTAAAAACTAACAAAGCTAAAAAGGAAACAACTTTAGCAACTAATCAAATACAACCAGCCAATATAGATTTTAAAAACAAACCTCAGTTTCGAAACAAATACAAAACGTTAAGTAATATCTCCCGGGAGCAGGCCGTTCGCGCTGTTTGCTAAGGGCCCTGGCATTAGGGGCGTAAGTCAGGCTCGCCGCGCTGCGCCGTTCGCGATATCGCTTGATTAAAGGGGTTTATTTCACCCCCCACCTCTTAACAGCCACTGGGCGCTCTCGGGTATTTGACGCGAATGTTTGCTATATTTTTAAGTTAATACGCATTTGGGATGTTTGGGCTTGAGTTAATTAAACAGAAAGATATTTTCAGGTTCACTATGTACTTGTTTGGTGCGCTTTGAAGGCCCTTACTAACTACGGACTTTCTTCATCTTTTATCCCTTCATTAAAAAAATATGTTATAGAAATTTTACATACTATCCAAATGAAAAAAAAATTAGTAGCTATAGAAGCCTTTTATATTTTGTTAGAACGCATTAGTCTCTGTGTCAATCTCTACAATGTTAGAAGACAGCATCCATGTCACAAACTATAACCAATGTAACTACTTTATAGGTCTCTAAATCAACTGTTTTAATTGTAAAAGCGCACAGATCACAGCAGTTAAACTTATTAAAACGAACGCATATTGCACAAGTTCGCGCCGTTTCGGATGAATGATCGCGGGCGCTCACTTGTTACCTCGTAATTCTTCGCGCGAGGACGAGAACTGACGGCTTAATGTACACAATTACCGGGTTGTTACTTTAACTACGTATTTTAGCGCCTAATTAGTCTGGTTTCTTTGTGGAGATCCAGGGTTTGATTCCATTCCATTCTAAATAAAAATAGATACGAAAATAATGTAACATTTTCGAATTGGCGTATTAAAACTATTTTTGTAACTACAAATTTCACAAATTGCTTGCCCTAACTGCAGATCAAACCTACACTATAACCATCGAAGTCCAGTGTACTTCAACTACCCGTTTAATGGCGAATCATGATTTACAAGGAACTATATTATGTGTCTGTTACTGTCTGAATTCATGTCATTTCCTACTGGCTTTAAAGCATAAAAAATCCTAGCACCATACACTAATACCTACCTAGAATCTTACTTAGACTTAATCGTACAAATTACATATAGATTTACCATTACAAAACTACATAATAATCAAAAATCGTACATGTACAAAATATAAAAAGCAACCCGCATAATCACAGACCAAACGTCATTAACACATTACGAGCCAACAAAGCCAAATGTATTACAGCAAAAAAGGAACAAAGATGGATGACCAAAAACCACTAGTTAATGTTTACTTTTCGCAAAACATAAAACTGGCTGGACGCCTGTGTATCTAAAAACTGATCTCGCTGATCCCGCACTAAACCCCATCTGACTGTAGCAGGCCGGGGGCCAGCCGGGGATTTACGGGAGCTCTGACCGGTATTTTCTGTTACATGATTTTTTCCCATATGTTTTATTGCGAAGTACTGTATGATTTCATTTGTACTGTGAAGTTAATCATAATTTTTTCCCATATGTTTTATTGCGATGTGCTGTGTCAGGTATACGTGAAACTAATAAAATATTTATATACGGTCAGTCTAATAAAATACTAATTCAGAATGTATAATTCCAAGTTATTTCAGATTCGATAATTTCACAGGACAGACGGCAAGAATAATAGAGACGCCGCCAAAAAGTTGCAAAAGGTTGTGAGCCCTTTGCGCAGTTGTGAAACTCTCTAAGCCTTAAAACTAGTTATGCTAACATCCGCGTATTTTTTTGTGTTATAAATATTCAAATACCTTTTATTTGCGTAATTAGCTCTAACAATACATATAACTATTGTTGAATCGTTGCTTTAAAATCGATGGTTTGTGTAAAAATAAGTAATATTTTAAGATTTTACAATAATAGTCACATTTTTTTATTCACAATTCCAATTCTTTATTAATATGGACGAAAAAAACAATTCAATTTGTTTAAAAAATATTATATTTCAAATATCAAATCACTTAGTCTCTTCTAAAAAGTTTTTGTGAAGTATTATGGCTACATCTAAATAGTTTAAACACACCAGACACAAAATGTGATTCAAAAGAATACTGCATTAGGTTTAATGTTTCGAAGCCATTACGCTTAGCTCTCGGCCGGCGCTCCGTCCATATCGCGTGTAGGCTGCAGCCAGGCCGAGCTAATCCTCGCTCGCCACTACTCTCCCACCCGCACTAAAAGCGAGATTCCACCCCGATGTTTACGCAAGTATAAAAAGACAGTTAATTTCCATTTGAACTCTGTTCCGACACCTAACTAGTTGAAAAACAACCGCGCAAACCTACTTTTGGTACAAAGTGGAGCACCGCTGTTGAAAGTTTGAAGTCGCACTAAACCTGTTAGGATTTAGTGAGAAATTCAGTTAAAAATACTGAAAACATTTTTGAAGGCTCTTTGGAGCATTTTGCTATTTCTATGAAGGCTGTCGGAAAAATGTTGGATGAATACTGGCGAATATTTTTCATATAGTTTTTTATCTGTTTTCGGCACTCGATACACAATTAACGTGTTTCATAGCGGCCTGATTGATCCCGAATTGATATTGAAAGCGTAGTAAAAAGAGGATTACATTGTTCATAAAATCGGTTGATTGAAAAAAAAATACTAGTGATTTACAAGTTGTTAAACTTTTTTTATATTAAGAAGGTTCACGGTTAAGCAATATATCTAGAATCATGCAATAATTTCTAGAATCATGCAATAATTTCTAATTCCTATTAATTGAATTCAGGCATCGCGTCGGAGCGTCATGTCATACGTCACAAACACGACGTAGCGGGCATTACACAATTAACTGTCATCCGAATTGTACCCACGCTCGCATATTCACGATACCTAAATGTTCCGCATAACTATTTTAATCAAAACATCATTTAAAAATTACATTGTTGTTATTTCCAGTCTGGTGTACATTCATTTTTTTTAAAAAACATCATAGTTTTTCATTTATTTATTGGACTTTGGTTTTCGACCTGGCGGTGGAGAAAAATCGATTATATATAAAAGATTTTCAGAAGTGAAGAGCTTTATTAATGCTTTAAAATATAGGATCAGAAAGGGAAAAAACTAATTAAATTCGGTAACAAGCAAAACAAAATTATCCTTATACCCTAACTTCGAACAATCGAAAACTTATTCGACCCAATCGTAGTGTTTCGTATTTACTTTATCGTGCGTTAAAATATATTGTGGTTAGAAGGTATTTTGGAATAAATACGCTAATATATAATTATTCCGTTGATTTTGCTGTTGTTGTTCATAATAAAGCTGTTTACATGTTTATAAATTGCATTTAACATGAATACAGCTTTTTAAAATATTATCTATATATCTATAGGTATATCGTCAACGGTAATAATTAGAAAGTTCCCTTGCCTACTTTATATTGCCAGTACCACCGAAAATAACTTTAAATACAATTACTATAGGTATATTATTTAATCTAAATTAATTGAGCTGATTGTTAAATTAAAATTTCAAATTATAATAAATAACTATAATAACAAATGTAGTAGAATATAGAGTTGGTATAAATCTATATTCTTGTTTTCCGTATTTTTGAGGCCTAACACTACATACGAAATTTCAAAACGGGTCAGTCCCGACCAAATTTCTGATTTCAGGTCATTAAGAGGGAAATTAGATATAATTTTCCAGTTCTAAGCTTGTTTACCATGTTTCCGATGTCTAATATTACATCGCCAGTTCTAAAAAGGCTCAGTACGAAAGTTTTGGGAAAAGTGAAAATAGACATAATTGCCCATTGACCTCCGAGGGCAACTAATAAGCCGCGACGGGCACTGAATACTAAACACTACTGGCACCGAACGGACCTCCGGGTCACGTCGCACCGTAATAGTAAGAGTTAATCAAACGATAACATTTGTATTTTTCTTTAATCAGTAGTTCAACGGATAGTGGTAGAGTCTCTACAGGTCATTTTCTTGAACAAATATAATATTAGAGTAGGAAATGGAAAGCAAATATCTTATACTATTGTGATTATAAAACAATGTTTTGACATATTTTATAGTAGTTTCGAGTACATTGTGGAGGCTAATTGTGTCCAATACCTGATGATTATCATGGTCAACAACCAGTAGATAAAATAGTTATTTAATATACTATTACTTTTATCAAAAATGTTGCCTTGCCCAAACCAGAAATAAAAAAGTCTCAATCTGTCATGCCAGTAACTAAGCAAGCTCTTAATAAAAAACGTAAATTGAGTTTCCAACACCATCCCCCGCCTCACCGTGGAACCCCGTTATTACAAAGGCTGTTAAAGCGAATTACACGCGCTGACGGAGCGCAGTTAATAAGGAGTGAGTCGATGATGGCCGATGTTGGCCGAATGCTGCGGATGTATGACACAAATAATATAAAATAGTCTGTGGGATAATTTGTAATTTGGGTAATATAAGGATTTTATGGCGGAATAGATTATGGCAATATGGGTCAATGTAAAATGGTGCTTTTATAAGCCGATAGGAGAAGCTTATAAGTGTGTTAAGTAAGAAAACGACGATTTGTCTATAGTTGGCTAGGTGAGAAGAAAATGAAAGTCACTGAAATTACCAGCCTTTAGTCTTTCAAATATTCTTTATGTTTATTACGCGAATCAGCTAAACAAATCACCAATAATTACCGACCATCTATGAACTCAGCGTCTTTCATAAATCGATGTTATATTAAGGTTCCGAACGTCACTACCAGGTTTAATATCAACACTGCCATTATAAGATACATATAACCGTTCCAATATTGAGTGAAACATTCGCAAGTGTATTTCACAATTACTTAGGCGGGTGAATGAAGCAACGTATGAAGCCTGTGTCGCACAAAGGATATTGCTCAAAGATCTGACGGAGCCGAGAGATTACGCTCGGAGGACCCTCCTGGAATATTATTAAACGTATAGAGGTTGGCACTCCATGCAGAGTACAAGATCGGCATGGCTGGATACTGACGAGAACATATATCAGGAATTTTGAGCTCATGTGAGACGACTAAATCGAACGTATGGTAAAAGCTACAACTGACGATAAATCTTTAACCTCTAGGTGACTAAACATTTCGAACTGACTTAAAATTGTAGAATACTAAATTTCATTGCGCTTGACGTAGTAAATTTTGAATTATAAACTACAGTAAATGGAAGTCCGTTTGATTATATGAAAATAGTCTCCTCTAAGCTCTCAAGACCAATAAAAAAAAAGGCAGAAGTTACACTAACTCCAATGATCCACATCACACATTCATCATTAGAGGTCAGATATTAATATAAAATGAAACGGTCCCGACTACGCTCGGCATCTGCATATGTACAGCTTGAGATGTACTGTTTGAGAACCCACTCGAGATGTATGGTTCAAACACATTTTACATCAAAGGCGTATACTAAGAAATGGACAAATATAATATTACAAAGTTAATGTTTGAGACACTTTTTATTTCCATTATGAAATTGCTTCTCACATACAACTACACACTAGCAACAAACAGAACTTTGAAATAAAAATTAATACATAGCATTGAAACGCTCGGCACCTTGAGACATTCTACACTGTCTACATCACCTATCTCCACACAACGATTGCATCATATTAATTATATATTGGAGGCAATACACCTTGTTCCCACAATGATGCACTCACTATGATAGATACAAGAACCCAACTAACTGACTAATTACCCAAACGAACTCCATTTAATTTCATGAGGAACGAACTGTAAAACAGCATCCGTGTTGTTAAGATATCTTCTACGAGTTTGTGGAACATTTGTACAAGTACAAAGTAAACAAAAGTATCCCCGACTAAGCAAACAGCTGATCTGTTCCGACTGGCTCTCGAAGTAGCAAGACGTTCGGAATCGGAGCGCCAATATTATCTCGCCGATATCTCGACTAGTTTCAACAGTGTGGTTTCTAAGAATAACTTTAGTTTCATCTTGTTTCGTTTACATTAGTTCTAGAAGCTTCTGTATTTTTCTTTCGGCTTTTGTATTAAATAGTTTGTTTTAAAAATATGTAGCAGTAACATGAATTTAACACAATAGGCACATAGTAAAAGCGCCATAATGCAAGTAATTAAAGATAAACTGTACAGAAAACACCTTTGAATTGGCATATTGGAGGTAAATGCAAATAAAGTTCTTTTAAATTTTACTCAAATTTAATACCCACACTCATAAATTAGACACTTTGTTACCTAATCCAATTAGATGCAACACGCCACCTTTATACAACATAATCCCTAGATCCGTAGATTACTAATTTGATTGTAAGCCAACAGTGCCAAAACTACAGTGACCATTTAAAAGTCGAATTAAACACAATACGAGGCAAGGTGACCCCGTTGTATAAAGGCATTTGCGATTTTCACTCCACTTAACAAAGGCCCAACTGATTTCAAAACACAGCAGCGCACCAAACAGGACGAGCAACGAGCTAAACACCACATGACATTCGTTAGAGGACTCAAAGAAGACTCGTTTGCACTCGCCGACACAATCAAGACTGTTTTACTGTTCTGTTCTTGGACGGGATGTGGGAAAAGCGTTGAAACTTCATGAGCAGGACTTTTGTTATTTTTGTGTTTCTCTTTTGTAATCCATGTCCTTGCAGATTTGTTAATTTGCATAAAAACACAACAACTCTTTTTTAGTTGAAGACACTGAGCTCATTCTGCGACGATCGGACTGTCAACAGCTAAAAAATAAAAGTGTAAAATGTAGGTAGATATTAAAACTTTGACTTTTCGAATGACTAGCACCTCAGTCCGCCAAATACCACTTGTCACAACTAATAAACCTTGTATAGATGTGACGATGTGCACAATAACATGTGATACGTGGGTAATTGGGTCGTAGAGACGCCACTCCACCGCGACCCCGTTATTCAAATGCAAATACTGTCCAAACACACTGACGTACGTCATCAGCTCGGGGACGCGTGTATCGTGCAGATTGTCTGTTACACCACTACATTGGTATGCATTAACCCTTATCAACTGATGTTTATGTTAGATGTGTGCTAATAGCTCAATAAATTTAGATGAAATTTAGTCTATTTATTCTAAGGTTTTACGCAACAGAATCACGGCCATTATATGTTATAATTAGCGCAAATTGTCCATGAATAGGTAAATTACAATAGACTAGCATAAAACTGAGACATTACGTCTCATAATGGCCTGTAATTATACATTATAAAGACCGACTACACAGGCTATCTTTTAATTCATACCGCCCTTGGACTCAATACAACCTATGCACCAAGTTCCAATTCTAAAACTCATCTACATTCATTGAAACGAAAAAAGAAACAAAAACTGGTAAATTAATCGGCGTGTTGCGTTGTTGGCTCGTCTCGCGCTAAAGCTTGCAGCGAAGTCCATCGTTCAATTTGCAATTCAAACTGGCTATCGGGAGGAGCGCGTCAGCAAGATCTCGATATAACAAGCCGGTCCCGGATGGTTTGCGATCTATCCAGCGCTGTGTCGCTGCACCATTTATTATTGCACCACTCAGCTATTTCACCCTGCATTTGTTGTTTAAAAGTAGCGTTTTACGTAAGTAAAACTTCAACCCGTCACTCAGTTCGGTGTGTCAGCCGGCTAAACCGGAGTACTCTCAGCCGCTGTGAAATACAGCTGATGCTGTTTCGTTGCATGCTAGTAACGAGATGGCAACCTCCCAGATCATTCTCCATTTTCTGAAAGGTCAATGCCTACATTCCTCTGGCAATATAAAATTTGTGAGATAATTATTCGCTATTTTCTGCCTTCTGTTAGACTAATATCTCGAACTTAGTTCAAAGTAAAAAGGACTAATTAATAAATTTGTTATTCACAAACCTGCCTCGTAGGTATGAATGAATATTTCAACACACCGTAAATTGTTAATATTTCATTCAATTAAAACGCAAAACACAACAATATAACCGTAGTAAAAGTTCACCATTATGATAAAGTTTAACAAAAAGAAACGATAATAAATCAAAGGCATTCCGTTGCTATTGTTGCAAATCCTTACGGGCTTCACAACAAACTGTTTCAGAAAGTTCACAACAAAAACAAACTTATTTCAACTTCATTTACCATTCAAAGAGACATTTGAAAACCAATACAAATAATCTTAGTAGAAGCTTTTGAACTCATTAAAACATCTATAGATATTTTGTTTCATTCACTCATGTTTAAACAAGGTGTGTATATTTGTAATATTCTTATAATACCAAGGTATCTTAAAAAATAATTTCCCCGGGGATCGTGTTGTGTTACAAAGGGCCATCTCCGCTCGCAATCGAGAAATTCACGCTGATAGTATTTCACTTTAACAACATTGCCAAAAGATAAGTTTAAGCACATAATTAAAGGAAGCTTTATTTAATACTGTATTATAGATATAAATTATATACGACCTGATACATAATCCTCATCATTCGCCACAAGAAGTCCACCGCTAAACAAAGGCCTCCTCTACAGGTCTCAGGACCATGTTACAAAGATATGAGCGACATCATATCTTAGTATTAATAAATATTAGCATGTAGATAGAGCAGCATCAACTCCGGACTTCGTCAAAATTATGTTCGTCCTAATGTTTAATATGTAAACCTGAAGTCTGTATGCAAAATAAATTCCAAAACAGTGCAGCTCACGTATATTTTTCTAAATATACACATAATTTGCGAGACCAGGGTATTATAAGATTTATAAGCTAGCCACGCTCGCGTCAGATTAATGAGACTATAAAAAAAATCTGAAAAATATTATAACATCGTTTAAAATTTATCAAAGTATTTTCTAAACGCATAGACTTTTCCCACAGGAATGGTCGGAACTTTGCGATAAAACCATTTAACAAATAGCTATAAAAAGACGTTTAATGTCATCCATTTAACCGGACCCGTCCCACGTTAACTGCGCTATCTTGTCTTCAAGAACGCTGACTGGTCTAAACTTGCAATGCATTCTAGCTTTCGAAATGATAACACATTGAACAAATAAAAGAGTAATTTGTTTGTCTAGGTAACATGTGTTTATTTCTAACGCACTACACTGCGAAAACACTGCTTTTTTGTTGAATTCTTACGGGTTAATTGTCTGACTTAAGTCTCAGAACGGTAAGTGCAGTATTTGTTGTACTACCTATTATTTAATTTTGACAGCCAAATCGCTTCCTCTCAGGCAATAGATAATTTGATCTCGTCCAGTTGCAAAAAAACTGCACTGTTCAATAGTGCATAGTCTGCAAAACCCTGAATGTAGTTAATAAAGATTAAAACGGACATGACTGGATAGTGCTTCGTATCGGAGGTATTGGAAAATGAAATATGCAAAGGGGTTTTAAGCTGAACTAGCAATATGGATCCCACCTGGTATTGGGTTCTGTGGATATTTTTACATTCAATATTAAAGAAGGGGGGCTAGGGGTAGATCAAAAATCCAGTTAAAGATAAAGTAGATATCGTATTGTATGAGAAAGTTATAAAATACAGTTGATATAACATGATCACTATTTACGTATAAGAACTTTTTTTTTATTATAAAGAGGACGAGTGGTACTTTGTTAACCGCGCCTGTATTCTAAGTTTAGAAATGTCAATTTCATTCACGCTCACGTCATGTAGCACCCCTCTAGTTGATTTCTCATTTAACTATCCATCTGCATATCCCATAATATTTTGTTTATTTTAAAACTCTACGTAAATAAAAGGATATCCAAAATATTGACATTATTGACCAAACAAGCCAATATAAACCAAACAAAAAGAATCGCGCACATAAATTACGAAACGGGAGCAGAAAAAATACGTTCAAAACTTGACAAATGGTGTTGCCATTATTGAGCGATCGGCGCTGTGTGCCACTCAATCGGCCAGTGTAAGCTGACCTCCGGGGTATAACGATACATCTGTTTTATATGATAAATATGCTTTTTATTTTGTTTATGCAACCGAAATGTGTACATTGTGAAATGTGTATTAAATTTAGACTATTGATTATTTTTACTTTTTTTATATTATGTTAATACCCGTATTAACATACCACCTTTATTGGATTGTTTAAAATATTTTTATTGATGATTGTTTTCCAAAATACTCGTAAATTTCAAATTGTACAATGTGAACACATACAGCCTTTTTGTTAGTTACAACTGAAAGAAATCAAGCCATATAACCATTAGTTCTTATTTACAAAAGAACAAACCTAGAGCTCTGTTTACACCGGTAGTTGGAAGCTATCACGAGCCGTCACATTCGTTCAACACGCTCTGACAAACGCCTTCATTCTCTTTATATGTATGTCGGAAAAGGAACTTCGGTAAAGGGCTTCTCTTATTGATATTTGATATGTTTGAAGCCTCTCGTTTATGGTAATTGCTGTAAAGGTATTCGTTTGTAACAACGTATATTGTTATTGGAAAATGTTTCTAAAAGGAACATTCGATACTTGACTACTATACGCTTCTGATATTTCCAATTACTCAACTTTAATATAACTAGAAGAGTTGTAGCCGTGCAGAAGTGGATTGTTGTACTAGTGAGATAAACGTTTGGCAACGGGCTGTTGATATTTTATGATACAAGGACATTTAAACTGAGTTAATTAAATTAAATTGCTTATCAATTTCGTTAGCGGCTTTATCAAATTATTTGCTGCTTATATCTGGCAGAGCCCTGCTATCGATAGCTTCATTTACATGAATAGATCGCCACGACCAGCGTCCCCACAATCTCACAGGAAAAGACAGGTTTCCTCTTGTTTACAATCAAAACAATCAGTTTACCGGTGGCCTAAACAACAATTTTTTTTCTTATCCGTATTCTTCCTGTTTGGTGATAGACCATCAAGAATGCATCTCTAATAATCTGGCATCGTGTAAGTTCACTCAGACGACTCATCTGTTTCACCTAACATCTGCCTAAAACAATCCCTAATAAAATACAGCAAACAAACATCCATTACGCATTCCAACATGTAAGCGGTTATCAACGTCGGCCGCGAGGAGTGCCAACAAATCATCGCGAGCTGCGAAAAAATCTACTTTCACAAACATATCGCAGTTACAACAGTTTTCTACTCAAACGTAATATGGAACGGATTGCGGGCCATTTGTCTGCACCTTTCCAACTCGATAATAAATATGGCAGACGGTAAAGTGATTTGTAACACCTCAGGTCTTGTCAGATGTCCTGATAACAAACAAAAAGGTTTTATTTATGAACGATAACAAATTGTGATTTATGTCTTGAGTGGCATTATTGAACAATTTGCGTACTTTTGGTAAAATATTAGACAGCGATTTGTGTACGATAAAACAAAATAAGTTAATAGTGTATCCTATAGTATCTGCTATGAACAAGGCAGAAACTTTTCCTCTAAAGTGCGCCCAATATATACCATGATTATTTTGGGTGTCTACTCATTATAGACTTAAATTGAAATTACAAAACTTTCCTGATTTTTTTACAGAAAACTGTGTCAATTGAGGACTGTTCCCACAATTCGCATCTCGTTGCCTTCATCCCCTTGGTTTTATAACCTCAACATTTTCCCCCTAAAGCAATGGGTTGGTCATTGTATAAAACTTTTAACGGAGGAAAAATGCGACATTAAGTCAACAAAACTCTTAGACTGAGTAACTGAGCACATCAGCTGAGCATAAATCGTATGTATCTTTTACCCAAACCAACGTCGGATTCACTCTACACCAATCCATTTGTACCGGTCACGACGTAGGTCTTAAATGGACGACTCAGCCAAATCACTGTGGCGTACATGGTCGGACACAGAGACGAAAATACTGAGAAACCACAATTTTAAAACTAAATGTCACCTTATTTATGGGAGGTTGTTATAATTACCTGCAATGCAAAAAAAATATCAATTAGTAAATTATTAAAATATATATTTTTTTAAATTATATAGTGCAAAGGACTACTGCTACATGTCTACTTAAAAAAAATGTTAAACCTAAGCTGCTTAAATTCCAATTTGCCGCTGCCCATGTCCAATACAAGAAACCTCCTCACAAACTGCGCAAAGGAAGCCATTAATTAGTTTATAAGTAGTTAAAACATGTCTAATGCTCGCAATGTCAAGAGCGATTAGTAAAGACTCGGCATACTATGAGGCTTCTTTGGAGGTCGCGGGTAAGCGAACCAGGCAGGCATGAATAATCCTAGACAAGTTCAAGAGTAAGGTATCGCACGAAACCAGGCTAAAGGTTATATAAAGCAAGCAGAGTTATATACCCGAAGGAGTTGTAGTGCAGCTACTGCACAATTAGTGTCTAAAAGATCGATACAGCATGGTTCGGAATCAGAAACGCGTCGAGCTTAGCTAAGTAACGAACTAAGTCCAGCGGTGTGGATAGAACCGATAGACCGACGTCTGTTTGCCTTCAAAAACAAGGCCTTTGCTTAGCTATATGGTAATAAAATAGTTACAGATCCAAAACAAAAATCTTTTATGGAATTGATAATCCTTTTGAAAAACATAATATTATATAACTAATAACTCCGTTGCTTTATTATTTCAATAACTATTGAAATAATAAAGCAACGGAGATGAGTCATGAAAAAAACAAAAGCACAAGTTAGATTGTTTTTCCGTAATGGCAACACAAACAAAGAAGTAATATGTTTAATAACAGAAAACAAACAAAAAGTGGTGCATTCAACTCGGCAGAACAATACAGAGGGGAGGCAGCGCAACAATGAACACAATGGCAAGGAATATTGCGCGGGCGCGGAGCGAGTGCGGGCGGCGAGCGAGCGGCCACGAGCGGCGACAGAGATCAACACAACGGAACTGTCATCAATATGTTTATCAACCTTTGATAATGTGATCTGTAATCTTTGTCGTGAAACACACATAAAGAGTTTACATTGTAAAAATGAATTGAACTTGCTTCATTCTGATGTACGATGGCCATTAGTGTATGAATGATATTAGCTTTAATGAAGGTATAAACAGATCAAGTTCTCTTAAAAAAACAGCGTACTCAAATTGAAAATATATGCAAAGTTCCGAAATTCAACATGCAATCTAACGACTACCAACTTTCGGTTGCTAATCAAAATAAAAACAATTTGACAGCTATTATTAGTAATTATTTAAACGCGCTCAAACGAAATCTACCCTAAATATCATGCAAGGTAATTTGTGGAGTTTCAAGTAATTACGCCAAGGCGTGTCATGAAATGACACTTCCACAATATTTTTTCTATTTCGTGAACGGCGCGCTTTATTTCTTTAGTACAACCAGTTGTACAGATTGACCTTGTACGATTTTTTTTAATCCAGAAAGTTAGTTCAAATATGGGTTTCTGGAACTAAAGTGTTGCAAGCCAATGTAACGCAAATAGCAAAAACTACTATCGGCGTTTTTTAAGAATTATTAAACAATACGCCTAGTGTTTTTCTTTTGCAATTTAAACTTTTGGCACGAACACCAAACAATATTAAAATTTTATTCCAATTCGTATTTTGATGTCGCAGGGTCGACAGAATATACATATTAATGTGCGACTGGCACAAGTTTTAGACGAGACGGTCCACATCTCCCGAGACGTCCTGACAGATCACAGATGGTTGCTGCGATTGGATATGCCGAAATACGACGGCCAGACTGTGATGTATTGGAGCATTGGGAATAGAATGTAAGCTATGTCGTCTAAGCGCTCTCAGAGTAATCAATACGATTTATCAGACGTTGAAACTGTACCGACAAATCTTAAGGTGCTTGACAAAAGTTTTGTAGGATTTTGTAGTGACTACACGCCGTCACACACGCCACACATTGCGCATTCAGCCAATTAGATTTTCTCCAAGCGGAAACACTGAGGGAGCAATTACCGATACTCCACCTCACCCGCACCCCCGCCTTCAGGCTTGGCGGCACCACCTTTACCAATACGCGGCGAATTGAAAAACATTAACAAGGAATAAGAGAAGAGCGACGGGTCGCAACTACAAAATCATGGACGGTACGCTTCTATATATTTTTCTTTGGTGTTACTGAATAGCTAAACGAGTAAGTCGTTCGTTTGTTGGTAGTTCTGCATTTACAAATTCTGATCAATAGTGGCAATACTATCTAAAGCATTGAAGTATAATGTAGAGCATAGTTGCATTGAGCACGTCATACACTTTGAATGTTAAGGGTCTACACCAGAGACACTCAATGTTTAACTACGAATGCTTATTAAACTACATTTTTATAGCTTTCCATAAAAACTAAGATAAGCCCCGATCAAGGCAGCAAATTTACGCCGCAAGCAATTATGTCTACAGAATAACTTTACCACTTGTCAACAAGTGTTTTCGGATCCAGGAATAACCTTATAAACGTAAGTAAAATTGATCTTCATCCCCCTTTTGACCCAATCGACTTGGACCTCTTGAATCAATGTTACATCTCAAGAGAACTAAGGGTCACTTCGCAGATCAAAGGGATGCATAATTGAGCGGTGATTAAGGGTGACCCCACAAATACAATCGGGAGTATGTTCAAGGGCAGTGATAGTGCTCTTCGGATAGTATATGCACAGAAGGTTCTTCATTAGCATTTCTTTATAACAAGTCAGCTAAATGTGTCACCAGGTGGTGACTGTCTGAATAGAAAATTATAAGAATAGACCACATCATTACCCAGAAATTTTCAGGTATTATAAGCACCTATAACTAAACGTTACTTTCACAATACCTAAAAACTACACTGGCTACAAAATTCACGCTGTTCGACAGTAGGGATACATAAATAGTTGGTAACTAAAACTTAACTACCAGAATTACCAGTCACCTATAAAACATTGGCCACTAAACCCCATGCTATAACCAAAGCTCTGTCACATTCAAACCCACTGAACCCCACAGATTGCAAGATAATATACAATAGGAACAACGGGTCGCGAAACGTCGCCCCGACTTAAATAACCCAGATGTATTAAAAGTATTAAAAATGTCCACAAAAGAAATACGCTCAAGAGAAAAAAGTGTTTCTTTTTGTTCTCTGTCTACTTTGTTCGACTACGAGAGAATGGCCTAGTGCATACTTTGACTTATATTAAGAATACGCCCGCGTGTAAGTTTTCCGGGATACAGGCCGCTTTAAACAATTTCCCGGGATAGAGAGTAACCTATGTCCTTCCTAGGGTCTCAAACTATCGTTATAGTAAGTTTAATCGAAATTCATTGAGTATTTTTTGAGTTCATCGCGTTCAGAAAGATGCGGCGGGGGACTTTAATTAATATATATTTTTTAGAACTTTTTAAGAAGATCAATTCCGTCATACATTATTGTTGCATGACCAACAGTTTACAAAGCACACGTTACGGAACCTCTCAAAAGGAAAAAAAACTTTTTGCAACATTTTTCACTATCAACAGTAATGACCAAGCACTTGATATTGTAGCCATCGTAATTATTGCAAATTATGAAGCTTTAAACTCTTAGTTGGTCATCGTGTTATTTTATTATACTTTGCAATAATGTTCCTTGGTTCTGGACGTAGTTCCTTCTGTTTAAAGACACTTGTGACTCGTACTATCTGGGCCCTTATTCTGTATGATAGTGTAAATGCGTAACGCGGCCGTGTCATGTTATCTTCGAGAAATGTGCGTGGAATGGTATTCTGTAAGCCAAATTTCTATAGTCCTAAACATGATGCGTTGTGTTACGTGCTTGTTACGCACTGCTAAAATAACGTGCGGGATAGAGAATAAGGCCCCAGATGTATGAAAATATCGTGCGCATTTACCGACCCCATAGACGAGTCCCATCACAAACCCGAACAAAACTAAATGAACACTCAAATAGTACATTTTACTACAACCGTTAAAACAGGGAAATCACGAGGATGGAAACAGTTAACCGGACCTTGGGGTTCCTGCTCGAGGGAATACTCTGTGTTGCGTGATGAGATCTCACATAAACAAGTAAGAGATTCAAACAATATGTCTAGAACTAAATGAGTGGTTTTATAGTGAGGCAAACGTATCCACGACATTAAAATAGTCGAGAGCGCGTTGTTGACGTAAGATATGGATACATTCCTTTAAAAGATTCTCGAAATACACACACAAATATAATGGAAGGTATGGAAACATCAATGTGATAGCTCCAGTCTGAGGGAACAACGTCTAAAGTCCATGTCGATACTATCTACCCAGGTGGTGTCTAAGGATTAAATACCACATTATAATGCTTTAAGCGAGGATATTATTCGTCTTTATTTTACAAAGATAGAAGAATATTAATAGTCCGATAATACGCGAGGTTAAACCTGTAGTTTACTGGCGAAAAATGAATCAAAAAGCATCCAATAAAATTGACTGAGAAAAATATATTAAAAATGGGATCGTCGTGAACCATCAACAATACATCTCGCAGTATCAAATTTTCCCATAAACTTTAAACTCGGCACAGTAAAGTTACAGAGTATTCCGCGACAATGCGAGCTGGGCGCCGCGCCGGCGCCGACGACAGGGTTGTCGACAATGTTACGACCTGTTATAATTCGGGCGGTGTCATACAGTATTTTGTAATTCAACGTTCCAGGTGTAGTTAATACTATTATATCAATAACTAATACTTAAGTAATGGTATGTATAGCCTTTAAAAAAATTTCTAATATTCTGTTTGGGTCTTTAGCACATTTACTTTAAGACACACAATAGTCCAACTATCCATCTACGCCTCTGAGTCTGTGATATCATAAATCCGACCCATTCAAAATAGCCGAACCAAATATCTACTGCATATGCTGGCAACCCTAACGTCACTCGAAAACAAACAAGAGTGCGCGACAAATTTTACTTACAAAATAAAACCCGTGACGTTTGGCGCGACGTTTCGGCCCAAATTGAGGAAACTCAAACAAACGATGTGGAAAATCGTAAAGTCGGCACAAATGAGCGGCAATACGGACGATCCATTAGCGGCACTGCGGACAACGCAACGGCGCGCCGCTAGTCCGGTAACTGACCACCATACTCACTGCCCTATCTGGACCTCGAATATTCCTATCGAAGAATTCGTTTTCTTCGAAGAATTCGAATTTCCAAGAATAGACCTTATCTATAATACAAAACTATAATCAAAGCAATCCATACATTCTACCGTTCAAGTGTTATCCCGGGAGGGTACGAATACTATCCCACTAGCTCCTACTTGTGCGCAATTTCAACAACAAAGCGTAAACTCGCCCGTGAGACTGTCTGAGATACAAATACTTTGTGCCTAAAATTACAATGTACATATATTAGCAAAGATTTGTTTATAGATGTATAAGGCAGAAGGAGTCATCTATGAATAGAAAGCCATCTCGTTTATTTTTGCCGTTAAGTTATTGTATGAACCGTATCTGTTTGAGGGTATCGAAGTCAATACTCAATAACATGAGACTTATCGTTTAATGTATGATATCCTGTTATGGCCATCACTTAATGATTTTATTAGATTTAACTAAAGACGGCAATGACATGCCTTCTTATAAATATTTTAAAATATTTTTTATACTACATATATAATATTTATATTTCATAGATAGCTTCCCCAAACATCACGTTCTCTTAACAACACAAATACAGCGGGTTATAACTAAAATCAGTATCATATCAGCAACATGCCATTACAGGGTGACGTCGACGAATAACGTAATAAACACAATCCTGCTGCAATCGTAAAAGTTACGTTCATACCACAAGAGAGTCAACGAACCCCACTAGATATGTACTTTTTAAAACCATTACTACATACTAACTCTTATCTACGACCACCCGGTTTGCTGTTTCAACCATTTAAAGTAACCTGTTTGTTTATTATTTTAACAATTGTACCAAGCTTTATGAAAACTCTGGTTTATACCGTATGTATCAGCCTGATAGACATAATAGCTGGTATAATTACTCTCAGCATGAGTATTAGTATTTAAATTCATTGCAATGCTATACTGCGATTTATAATAAAAAAATCTGGACAATAGCTCTTTATCAGACGAGCTGCTTGCACATTGCCAAATCAATAATTATAGTCGAACTTATATACTGCAGACATTATTAAATTGACGCAAGTTTTGTTTAAACTCAAATTTAAATTTCGTAATATGACAATTAAAGCCAACCTCGCAGTTCACTACCTTAGGCTACTACCTCCCAACACGTTAAGTTACTCACAAACCGCGTTAAAACAAACTAAAAGACAAGCTTTAATTCCTGTTCTGTAGTATTTTACCCAGTCTTATATAAAACCGTATTTCTTTCCTCAGAAACAACGTAAAAAGAGTTTATTGTTTTTGTTTCATCCTTTAAAGCAATTTCAGAGACTGCAACGGAGAAAATAAACCCCGCTGCGGTTTAATATATGAAGGAATCTATTTTGTAGAGATATTTTTATACAAAGTAATAATTTCGTTTTAAAAAGACTGGATGCAAAGAACAAGAAAAATATGTTATAATAATTAAGTGAGCATGATAAAATATCACGTATCATTTAATGAAATTAAGATGTAGTAAGTTGAGATAAAAAGCGGCGATAGCTTAGTTGGTTGTGGAACGGACTGCCGAGACGAATGTCCTCAGGTTCAAATCCCAAAAAAGGCACACACCTCTGACTTTTCTAAAAAAATATGTGTGTATTCTTTGTGAATTATCGGTGTAGGAAAATATCGTGAGGAAACCTGCATACCTGACAAGTTCTCTAAAGAAATTTCGAGGGTGTGTGAAGTCTACCAAACCGTACTAGGCCAGCGTGGTGGACTAAGACCTAATCCCTCTCAGTAGTAGGGGAGGCCCGTGCCCAACAGTGGGACAGTATATAATACAGGGCTAATATTATTATTATTTATTAATTGTGTATTTAGTATTGCCACAGTATTGAATAAACCCAAATTAAATTCCTTATTCTTTTAAACTTACCATATTCTGATGGTAAGAGCAACGGCGCGAAAAAGGACAAAGTGGGATACGTGTCCTACTTTGCCAGTTTTTATTATAATACACATCTATCCAGCCAGTGCTATAACTTTGTGAACACAGTAAACAATGCAAGGTTTACGTGCAGCCTCTGCCGAGATAAACAAATAACTAGCTAATAAAACCATGTAGGTGTACTTGGGAATACATATAAACTTCCCGAATGGTAAAGTCTGGAATATAGGTATCCTAAAACTGATATATCGTAAAAGTCGTTTGTGGTTTTTGGGAAGTAGTTATGCTTTATAGAATTGAAATATTTTTCCTACTTTCAACTTAAGAAACGTAAATTCAAGATAAAGAAAATAATTAAATCGACACAAACTCAAACCTACCTTCAACTTAAGAAACGTAAATTAAAGATAAAGAAAGCAATCATCCACAGAAACTCGAATCATTGTCATTTATTAACAATAAAACATGTTAATGAAACGCATAAAATATTTTTAAAAATCTGTACTTCTCATTCAAAATACTCTCAGTTAAAAGGGACCATGAGAAACGAAACAATGTATACATACGGTTAAGCAGGAACCACATTACGAACAAAGGGTTCCGTACAACTTTCCTAATTAACTTAACGGGATAGTTCGCACCAGCCCGCCCACACGCCTTTAATATAACTAACTATAATGAAATAAAGCGATTTGCAAATTTAAATCGAACCTTGCCCCTGAGAAGCGAATTAAGTCGCTTCAATATATTATTATGAAAAATTGCTAGGCGAATATTTTAATACTTACTGTCTTAGCGACTTCGTTCGTTGAATTCATTTGCATTGCTTACCTATAACTTTTCCGCAACGTGGTGCACAACCAAATAAACATAGATGCAGCAGACAACCATTTATTATAAACGCGATACGGTCATTAAAGCTCCCTTGAGACTCGTCCGCAGGTCATCGCACTATACCAAATAATCGCACGAAAACCATTCAGTCATATTTATTGCAAATAGGTTTCTCCAAAAGTGCATTCCGCTGCCTATACCAAAACCAGACTAAATACTGACATTAAATGGAGATTTGGTAATATTGTTCACACGAAACGCAACAAGAAACCTGTTACTTCTCCGTGGTGATCAACAGAACAGTCGCACCATTCCAGTTCATCCAACAAAACAGAAGTTTCGACATCAACAACCAACTCTCTTCCGAGATCGAACCACGTCGTGTATAAAATCAGCACTTAATCTAATAGATTGAGCGAAGACGGTGATAATGGGGGCGAATGTCAAGGGCAATGCGAGAGGTAATAGGAGGGAGGAGGGCGGGAGCGTCGATATCACCGTGAGGCTTATCGACGCTTTATCTAATCTCCGATACAGCCCCGAGCTACTGACATTATTACAAATAACCGGTAATAAAGATGGAGTTGATAATACGTGATAGTTTTAGCATAGAAGCACTAGAAATAATAGTGGGCGAGTAGTTGTCGTCGTATGTATGATATAAAGGCCTGCTTCGAGATGAATGTTCGTGTGGGTCGAGAAATTTTGGATTAGTCATGTTATGGGATAATACTTAATTAAGTCAAATTTCTGGTACTGTTTATGAGCAATCGTAACGCATACGAGCTGCTTGATTTTCTTGTCATAAAAAGTATTCCTATCAGAAACATGTACTGTCTCAGTATACATTGGAGTATACCGCAATTATTAACAAGAAAAAATATAAAGAGAATAAAGTTGTAGGCCTTATATTAGGCACTACGCTAAAAGCATTATAAATTTCACATAATTTTGATCTATTTTCAACTTATTTTCATTATGAAACGTCACAAAACCACTGATACAAAATTAATGACAAAATCAATAAAGTCGTTTAAGTACAGCACATGAATGGGCGCGTGGGCGTTGTGGCGACGCTGTGCTTAGCAAACATGACCTGACCTTCACGCTGCGTCATCCTCAAAGCAGGCAGAGACGGCAGTATGTGGAAACCTGTGGGAGGAAGGAGAGGGGCGAAAATTACGCAAACCGTGTAGGAATGCGTTGCATCATTTGGCCATTAAGTAGGAATGTTAAAAAGGAAGATAACAATTTCGTGTATAGCAAATATACGGCATGCAGGCTACCACGGCAGTAAAAGAATAACATCATACACTAAACAACATTCATAACTCTCCTGTGCGCCATAGCAACAGAGATATTTCACCGTCCCAGCCCACTACTCGCAACACACCCTTAAATATTCAAACATCACAGGCTAAATCTAGCACATTCGCACCCTATCAAAACGTAACCTATATACCGAGTAATTCATGTCCAAACGTTGGCTGAAGGTCGTCGCGCAGACAGGCCGTCCATAAACCCTCGGCTCAGTCCTCCGTCCCTCAATAACGTTATCTAAATGGAGGGCGCGGACCGTAGGACGGTCATCGCTCAGCGCTGACGATGACCGATCCACACTCGCGAAGATAACTTGCAAACTATTAAATTGGGATCGGTTTGTTTGGCACTAGTTTAGCTTTTGTTTGGGTGTTTGTTTAGGACTGTTTATCTGTTTACATAAATATATTTGTACATAAATAGATACGTAATGTTCTAGCTCTTAATCAAACTGTATGGAAAACTACATGACGATTCGCTTTACATGATGTTGACAATCCGCTCTCTTGTACCGCCATGAGCAGATATACGAAAAATAAACGTCTTTCAAACAAGTCAAATCACTCTAACGTGCCTGTGATAACATACAAAATTACAACGATCTACTATCTACCAATAACAGCAAGGCCGTGAACAGTCCGTTACCATGAATTGCTATACCTTACGAGACGAAATAAGAAAATAATAAATAATATTTTCAATTCTTCAGTACTGGCGCGAGGAACAAGCTCGACAGTTAAGTATAATGATTGGACCGAAAATCCTCTCTTAAAAGGAAAGGCTTTTGTCCCGGAGGAGGAAATAGCAACATCACAAATAAATGACATATAGACATCACAAATAAATGACATATAGAGTCACATAGTTGTAGTTTCCTAAACTGGCTGGTAATGTTTCAAAGGCATGATGCATGGATAACAAAAACTAAATTGTGCAGAAAGTATTGCACATTTTCACCCGGTTATAAATAATAAATATTCACAATAAGCATGAGAACCTGGTGACCTTAAGTACAATTCTTTTCCTACATCTGGAAGTACTTTCTTAATGTGCACTGCTGTTGAAATTCTATGAGATAATTAAATATAGAAGGGTTCGGGCTTTTAGCATAAACAAATTACAAAAATACGCATGAATGAAATATAACTTTGATAAAACAAATTGTTTTAAACAATACTGCTATTTCTGTATTCCGAAAGTTCACAAGAAGCATTGGTCCGCAAAATTTATAAATCGTAGGTTTTCGCACTTGTTACTCAACACGTAAAAAATTTGCAAAGAATTACATTGAATGAATCAAAGCTTCTTTCAAACGCCAATGTATTTAGCTTTGTAACTTCTCACAATGAATATTGTTTTCTTTGTGTATATAAATACACACAAACTGCCAAACTTCATACATTTCTCCAAATAAAATACCTCCGTCAACCAACACAAACAATACTTCGCAAACTTTATACATTAATATTTCATAACAATTTGGCAAATAATTAGCGCTCGTCGGGCCAAAACACCATTACTAAAACCTTATGTATTTTCCATGCTAAAATTATATAATTAGTTATAAGTTTATGCCTATTTCCTTTAGATAGTTATGCTGTGATCGGATCTGTTACTAATATTCCCAAATTGCGTCGATATTTCCGCCCTATGACGTGATACAGGCGGATATATCACCAGGACACCCACCTACACTTTTCGAATTGAAAACCTCAGAGAAAGATACCCGAAGGTTAATCAGAGAATCGAACCTGGAATATTTAACAAGTCAAGTAAGTTACGACACAATATTGTCATGAGGTTTTAAAAGTTAGTTTGAAAAGTAGGCTTTCAAAAGTTTCAAATAAATTTTATTGTACAGTTAAGTATTATGTTAAACAGCTAATGTGTGTGTGTGACTTTTATATTTGGTCAGCTTATACATTTATGTGACGATTGACAATAAAATAACTTGTGAAATAAGCCTTTAATCCCGTAAACATCCGTCAACCGATAATCACTGATAGGGTGACCAAACATCTTAGTTTACCAGGACCATTTTTTGCACCGATATGAAGAACTTTGAATTTAATATAATTATTATTTTGCATTGAGACACTACCATCTTATGTCTACCTTTTCAGGATGACGTAAATATATCTAGAAACAATATTCTTTACTTATAATACTTTTAATCATATGTTAAGAAGAATACATTCTATTCATTAAATGATGAGAGTATTTTATGGCTTTATCCAGCATCACTATATTAGAAAGTCTAAACACAGGGGTAGTATTAACCCCAGATGAGATTGTGCGAGGCGTGAGGTCATCAATAACCCGGCGGCGCGGCGTCACCGCGTCCCGCTGACCCAAATACCGTACAGCGCCATCTAGCGCCCGCGACAACACCTAACCCATTCATAATAACCCAATACTTACAGTTTTGACACCATAAGTTATTAATAATGTCGCAGAACTGTAAGAGATCGGCCGAAACCCAGAATTGAAACAAAGTTTTAGATCAAATTTTATGAATTTACCCTATCCCATCGCTTGCGTATCACTCTGTTATGAGGCTGAAGCATCACGTATTTCACGCATGCTACAGAAACAATTTGATTTAGTTTTTACCGCTAGCCTGACTATAATTTTATTAATTTATACATGAAACATATCAACCTATCTCGCAAGTCGTGTGCACAGGCTCTTAGATGCAGCGAAAGGAAATTGATAAGAGTTGATCAGTATTCACAGATGACCGCGGCGTGGGCGAGACGAGGTTGTGGGGGGAGAAGGGGAAGTTCGCTTTGTACGGCATGACGACATTTAAAGAAAACAGACAATATAGACCACGGTGTAGGTCGGATAAGATATTTCCACTGCAGGTCACGTGACAAACGTCCACCACGGTTTTTTAATTTGAATGAAGAAATTCTATGTAAAACTCCGAAGAGGGTTCCTCACAATATTTTTCTTAGTTATAGAAAGTGATAGCTTACGATTAATACACGAAATCGAACCCTAGGCCGCTGACTCATCTTTTCCGTTCCCGGTACACTATCACAATTCCACATTACCAGTTTAAATAAGAGCAGTTATATCAACATACTTATCGCCAATATTCCAAATTCATACTATTTATTTATCCAGTTTAATCATAAATATTCAGATTATATAAATGAACGATGGAATTAATTAAAAATATGGATCCGTAAACTAACAAATACAATCATAATATTTGCGATACGAACCAATTAAAGCCTTTCTCGTCGGATTGTATCCGTTAATTAAATAACATTATTAAATACTCTGATTTATCTGAGATATTAATTTAATAGTATTAATTTTATCACAATCATGTAGTTTTTTTTACAGAAAATAGGGGAATTTGTTAACAGATTTAACGATATTATACTGGGTATTAACTAGAATTAACATGTAAAGTGAGGGGCGCATTGCAGTGCTTTGTAATCAAAGTGTAATTAATGTTGTTAGTGTATACGCAGATCTGTAGTTAGCGTCAGGCGAGGGACTTACACGTCCATTCATTCGCTTGCATAGAAAAATGTTATAGGTTGTATAATGTGTCATAAATATAATTTTATTTTTAAATTTATTTGACAAATATTGTTTTGTTATAATTACGCCAGAGCCGCTACTATTCTTCATCGTAAAACATCTGTTGTAAATAACTTACTATCCTTCTCAATGAAGGAAAAAGATAAATCCGTGGATCCGCACAATAGCTGGATTAAGAGATATGCCATTATTCCCGTAAGAATGCCGCGGCCAGCAACAGTTTTTAATAACGCACGAACAGAAACCTCCACTTTCATGTGGGGCCAAACAACATGTACTTCTCATGCGTATGTGAACATCTCGTATATCTTTCTATAAGTTTGCTACATAAATATTTATTGCGTCAATGATTCCTAATTACCCTCTGATTGCAACCACTCCTCGGTAAACCCGGTATAAAATCTTAACAGTCATAAATGAATTGTACTACTTACCAACTACTGAAACAGAACAATTATTCCCATTATACGAGGACAGTATGATCAGAACAAGAAACAATACTGATGAAAAGGAAGCAACGAAAGCCTAAGATACTCTTAACCTGCAAATAGTTTTAAACCATAAAAGTACTTGTAACTCTTTTATATTCTAAACACGTACAGGACACCCCCAGCGAGACAGATCATCGACTTCCGAAAGGTAACTTCAGCTAAAAATCCAATAGTCTTAAACCTCTTAAGGCCCGAAAAAACTAACACAACCTTTTTTAAGTTCCGATCGCGTTTTCCTTCTCTTATAATCGACTTTCTAGTTGGACAAGATTTATTGGGTGGTGCGTGCCTCGCTTAGTATTCAATAGAAGTCGGATGGGGAGGAAAAACAATTACTGGTGGGAGATCAGCGGAGACCCGACACGGCGACACGGTGCCGCCCGAGCTACATAATAATTTAAGAGTATCACCCCGCCTGGACTTAGGTGAAAATTGTAAAGCAATAAAGTTGAAAAAGGTATAGGAACTATTACATGGAAAACTAAACATAAATAATAATAATGAACTCTATTTTTTTATTTTATTGTACATTGGTGTAATGGTCAGCAACTTAAATTATTATTGTAAAAGAAGTTATTTGTAAAGTATATATGCATGTGGTTTTCTTCCTTGAATATCGTATAATAAACTACAGTATAAATGAATAAGAATATGGTAGAGCTAATGCCAATGATATCTAAGCATTTGTATCCCTATTACCTGACTACCAAAACAGTACAAGCTTTCTTTTTCATTGCAACTTGCTCTGTTGCGCAAATGCTTAACGCTTACTATTAAAATAACACATCTGATGAGGTTTGCATAAAAATAATTAATTGTCGTGAGATTTAATTATAATTATTATGACATCAGATTGTGTATTTCTCATTAGAGCATAATGGCTATTATAACAGTAATTAGAACATTAACATGCAAGATCTGTTTCAATATTACTTACAGACTTGCAGATTACTCATTCCTTTGTTTGTACGATCCATTCATATAAAACGTTTAATTAGTCCGTTTTTCTTCCACTCGTTAGTTCTGTATATATTACATGTACCATATTCTGCATTTCTTGGACTGATAGCTTTCTGCCCACAGCTCCACCCGTGTGGAAATCCGTTCGCGTAGAATTCTAACCAAAGTTTTAGAGTAAACTGTGACATTTTATTGCAATATCCGACTTTAATGGAACAAGGACTATATTCTGCTCCTAATTTACTCTGCCTTTTTGTGGATAGTATAATAAAATCGGTCCTAAGGTTTCGCAGATGTACGGTTACAATAAAAAAAGGTAGAAAAGAATTCGAATAAATATCTGATTTGTGTGGTATTATGCTTTTTCAGCCACTCCCTTTCTTTTTCATTACTTTATTTTAGATTACTAGACACATCGGGTTCTCCTAAGGCAGTAGGCTTCTCCAGCATGCTATAACAATAAACTACGAATACGAATGGTAAGCCACAGAGATAAGTCTGATTACCAGCAGGGCACACTACATGTAGATAATTTCGATGCTGAAAATGATAGTGTAACTCGGTTGTATAAACAACTTCTTTTTAATTACAAAAATATTTTAGTTTTAATTTAAGAGAAAATTTTATAAGCATCGTATTATTAAATAAACAGACAATTCTGGCAGTCGTAAAGAGCAATAATAATGATATAAACAAAAGAGTATTTACCTATACCCACTGATATCGAACCAGGAAAAACTCGGACGAATGTATCGAAATAAATCATAACAGGAAAAAGAGACCCGAATATTTTATTCGACTCGCGTAGTTTTACTCCAATGGAAGTCATGAACCGAGATATAGACCTCTTATATTCATTAGCCGGCACACGTGTATTCACCTTTATTCACCTGAATATCTCATAGAGTCCTTATGCGTAAATCTGCTTCCCATTAAACGCAACGATCTCTTTTCTTTCCCGACTTGGCAGAATTATTATACTGCGCCTGATCGTAAGTCCAAGCAAAATGTTAACTAGCGAGAGACTTAATTCCGCTGGGTGCAGAAATTAAATTGATCTGCCTTTTGCTGCCTGACTGACTCGGTGGCGTAGTTGTATTGCATGTCCGGTACAATAGCGCTCTGAGGTCCTGGGTTCGAATCCCGGGTCGGGCAAAGTGATATTTGGGTTTTTCTGCTCAGTATCAGCCCGGAGTCTGGAATTTGTGCCCGATATGGCGATAGGCTCGCCCCCTATCACATCATGGGACGGAACATACTTGGCGAAAAGTGGGTGCCCTAGTTGCGCCTCTGCATACCCCTTCGGGGATAAAATGCGTGATGTTATGTTATGTATGCCTTTTGCTTCTACACATGTCTATTAATTCAATATTATAAAAAAAGAAGTAAATAGATAGAAAGTACAATTATGCTGGAAAGCTGCAAGTTTATTAAGCGACGAAGATAATAATGCAACTTTCGATTCTAATCAAAATATAAAATACCACAAATACATAATACATATCAAAAGTATTATTCCATAGCTTTTAAACTCCAAAAGTTAGCATAAATCTATACCAAATCGCAACCACCAACCGATTTATCAGTCAGAAAACGGCAGCGTGATATCAACCCGTGACCTTCGCCTTATCGGCACAACACCGCGCAAATATTAAAAAGCCATAATGTGATGTCAGCAGGAATAACCTCCGGCCCGACACGCGACCAGCCAATTACGGTTTGTTTGAGATTACATAGTTTTTTGTTTCTTGGTCATATTCGTAGTCGGGAAGATAATAATAATGTAGTACAGCGTGGGTCAACGAACTCTGTACATTTAAGAGGCGTCAATTGGGCTTGTGGATTGGTTGGTACGTGATTATCTTCCACAAACACACACAACGCTACAGGAATTATTGATGCATGGGCAGCCTTTGAATTAGTGAATGTATCATCTACAACTATGTAATAAAAAAAAAATCTATTGACCAATTTAACCTCATTCTTAATTAGTTTGACCACTGCGTCATTACGAACTGACAAATACTTGTGAAATTAAATTAACTAACAATTTCTCTTGCGACGGCGCTGTAATTTCAGCCTTTCCGTGGGTAGAAACGTATGTTATATACACCAACACAAACTATACCCCAGAGAGAAATAACTGTACGTGTTTAATTGAATGCATCCTAGAATTAAACTAAATTGTTTCGCATTCGCCGTTTTCAGATCAATTTGCGACTGCATAATGGCTTTGGGATAGTATTGCCTTCACTCTACGACCTCTAAATAAACGACCTCGTGGGACAGATAGAAGTTCGAAATGTGGCTGTATTAATTTGAGATATGTCTGCTTTAAGGAGCAACGACTTTACGCTATTTAAAGGCTATTTTAAAACATATATAAAAATACGTAGCGTAGTCTAGTTGGAAGTCGAATGTACTATCGAGACGAATGTCTGCAAATTTAAAACCCAACGCACGCACCAGTATACCTGAGAAGTTCTCTATAAGAATTTTGAGGGTATGTGTAGTCTGCCAACCCGCAGTAGGCCAGCGAGGTGGACTAAGGCCTAATCGGTCTGAGTAGTGGATCCGTGCTCAGCAGTGGGACAGTATATAATGAAGGGCTGATATTATTATTTCATAACGAATCATTATATAAAGTTACCGAATAACTATATTTTGTTTCTGAATGTATTGCTACCGCTTAGAGTTTACTCGTGAAAATCCTACCGGCTAGCTGCATTACAAAATCAGTTCAGAAACTAGCGTAGAAAAATGATGGCCAACGTAAAGGAACTTGAGATCTTTATGCTCTACATTCTATTCGAAATACAAGACAAACTTTAAGGTATATAATGTGTTATTTCTGTTCACTCACCAGTACAGTCGGCGATATTACATCAGTGATGCCCAAACTTTAAGATGAAATACTAGTTTAATATTGACACAAGTTGAACCAGGATTAATGTAACCCTAACTTCGCAGACGAGTCGCTGACCTCTGATGTTCTGCAATATTCAGTTTATACCGTGCAGTTGGGTTTTAATTTGCATGTCACTGATGATACTAAATTTGCAGTACATTTTATGTCCAGCTACTGCAGATAAATCTTTGCAAAAGGTATTAAATGCGATTTACTCTTTTGCAGGGTTTTCGCAAGAGATGAGAAGACCTAAGTATGTAGTTGCCTGATAAGCATCGCGCCTGATAGTAAATTGCAGCAACATCACTCAGAACCTCGGATAATTCTTGTGTCGCCGCAATCTTTAACCTTTTAGTGTCGAAATTACACATCTTAATATCTAGGGAACCATAACCCTAATCTATGTCTTTAAACCGAAACACAAAAGTGTATGCACACATCCAGGCAGTGGCAGAAATAGTAAATACGATGATACCTGCCTAGGAGGAGTCTCGAATGTGGGCCAAATATTATCCCTGTAATTTTAAAATTGTTCTTTTCCATCATGACATTGACAGTGACGTATTTTGAATACTTGTATACTTAATACTCCAGGGGCATGATTCTCTACGACAATGTCGAACTTGTAACACGGCGTGTTTCGTTAACTTCGTGTTATGACTGTGTAAGAGTATTCTGGATGCTAATTTGACATTTCATGAACACGATGAGGTGTGACACATCCGCCTTACGGGCATGTTACGAATTGTCAAAATAACGTGCGGCAATCCAGCGCGTCTATGCGCGTTTAGACAAATTAATTATTTAGATACAACGACTGTATAATTTCTATTGACGATAGTATCCTCTTTACATCGTGAAAACTCAAATATAATATTCTACCTTATCAGAAACAAAACAAACATAAATCCTAAATGATCGAATTAATATTCAAACCTATGTTTTTGTATCTTGATAGTCAAATTTGTGTTATGGGCTCAGCGGTGAAAAATAAGCTACTTTACTACTGGCAACCCGACTTTTGACAACAATTGAGGTCAATCAAGTTTATTTTTATTACTTCGATGTAATATTTCTATTAGTAAATATATAGGCAAACAAATATAAAACACTAATGAAGGTATCTTTTTAAACAATGTTTTCTTAATTATGTACATTACAATTAATACTATGTAGTTTCTTTGTGGTGAAAGTTTTGTACCTATAAAGTTTGATAACAATAAAGATTATTGAAGAAATTTTTACTAGTTATACATTATTGTTGTTATAAGTAATTGGTAGACGTCTTAACCAAGGGCTTAGGCAGCTTTAAATTAAATATCAAAATCTTCAAAATGTGAATATCGATCCAGGGAAACAAAGCAAAAATTTCATGTAGGTAATCCCAATCATTTTAAACAATTACATACAAAAGTATGTAATCATGTTGAATCTAAAATTGTTTGTACAAACACTTCCTTTTTTATTTTAGGAGACCAAAGGCATCTTACATTGAATACTAATGTTAACAAAACTGATAATATCAAATGTAATAATAAAATTATTTACTTTTACAGGATAGTGAATGTAATGCAAGATATTCCAAATAAATAATAGTAAAATATACTCAGTTTTAACAACACATTATCTTTGTTTTATTTTTTATTTGTTGTTCAGTCTTAGATAACATAAGTAAAATTTCTATACACGAGTTTGAATGTTTGTTAATTAATCAGTTTCACCTTAATAACTAAATGAATGTGTATGAAATATGGTACTCAGACAGTGAGCTGTGGATTGAATAGAGTACTTTTATTCCAAAAGATTAATGCCGGTTGAGCGGCTAATAGAAGTTACTAGGTACTAGAGCTATAAATTTTTAAAAAATAACGTTTAATAGGCAATATACACTTATTTTAATTATTGGTGGTAAGTCTGTTATATGTGAATGTCTGTCTTGATAGTTATAAGGTGTCTACGGCAATGTCTGTTTCTATAGCCAAGTTAAACTGTGTCCATGCACTGATGTGTACCAGTTTAGAGGAAATTGTAACTAGCGTAATTACTTTATAAGACCTAAAATCTTTGTCTCATTCTGAAAACCTACTGTGGAACGTCACATAGTGCTTTGCAATTCAAAATTCCGGATGGCATTGTAACTGTTTATGGGCGGTCGTATCGCTTATCATCAGATAAACGGCATCCTCGTCACATTATTTAACTAAATAAAAAAAAAATTGAGTTAATGCCTTAACGATTTTGCAACAAATTTTATGATGGAAGGTCCGTAGAATTCCTCTTAATATATGTTGTTAGCGCCAATTTAGCACAAACTGCATTAGCACAACAGCATTTACTATTATTCATATAACAGCATTCGTGTAAAATCTTCAGTAGCATTCAATATATCAATTCAATTCAATTTTTAAAATGTGGCTTTAGTAAACAAATCAAGTAAATAAGTCAATGAGATTGACATTTGACAATAATTTTGAAGTTATATTTTTCGTTTGAAAACAATCACAATCTACAGAAATTTCTTTAAATTATTTTTATATTCCTTTCATGTTTCTTACATTTAAGTATATACAAAAATGGGATTAAATAAAGTTTGGCAGTGATTTATTCGAGTTACATCATTTAATATCACGAATACAAACAAAAAAGCCTTTTCAAAAACCGATACTTGCCGATTCGAGGGGATGAAAGATTTCTGAACGCATTAACACATCGTAATATAAAAAAATATTAAGCATAGACAACCTATCGTATGGCATACACAATACCTATTTTTCAATTACACATCGTGGCGCGTGTATGAAACGCGTTTGTGTTTAGAGCTTGTTTTGACAACACGCGTTTACGGTGTGTTATCGCGAGTAGCATAGGGAATCAACCTACAGTTGAAGTTGTATGTAAACAAAGAGAGTACCCCCAAATATGTTGCTCTATATTAATACAAACCAAAACACACACGCAAACTTTGTTAACTAGATTAAAACATTAGGTGCGGGTCCTATGTGGTCCTCGTGAATGCACATAAGAGGTTCCGGAGGGCGAAGACTCATGCTTAAAAGGTAGTAAAACAAGTAAAGCCATGTAAGTTTTGCAAGGACCCACGCATTTCGTCTCTTGCGGCCAACTTTCAAGCCCTGTTGTGAATAATTTAGAAATTAAAATAAACTATAAACGCAAATGTAAAAGGTTACATTTCACGGTATAAATTAATTGTAAATGAAGCCATTTTGCAAGATTTATAGATTCTGTTCATAAAAGATATCTTAATCTTTTTCGTACATCTTATACATAATTTTACACGCAACAATGAATCATTATGTGATAACATCATCGAAATTTTTGATAATGTGAGGGAGCAATTATTTTAATGATTAATAATATAAGAAAGAATGAGCTCGTAAGGGGATGCCTTAAGGATCGCACTACAGTACTATGATAGCAGTGACGTCATGAACTCTTTCTCTAATCATTAATTAATAATTGGCTGTTAAAGCACATTTTCAAACAATACTATAATTACATATATTTTTTTAACATAGTAAAAATTAAAAATACTCTTTATTTTAAATACGATACTAAAAGACCTAAGGAAAAAAGATTTTCAATATTATCTTGAAATAAAACTATTTTACTAATAAAATCGAATCTGTAAAAATATTACAAATAAATTATCGCGTAAACACCGTAAAGTAGCTTTATTTCAAATATTCGCGTAAACATAAATCAATATTACCGTTAAACGAATGGAAAATAAAACTTATTATTTAAAAGATTACACAAGCGTCATAGTCTACAATTCCTTAACTAGCAGCGTTCGTTAATGCTATAAATTCCAAAATATCCAGCCTCGAAAATGGCTCAATTAAGATAAATGATAAATTAAATTAAGATTTATACCTCACCGAATTAATCAGACGACTCAACGGAATTCGGCAGCGGATCTTACCTGAAACAAATTAAATACGTTTATAGGAGAAGTTAATTAATCCTCGTTGGACAAAAACGAACGGACGGCTCGACCAATATTGATGTAGTACTAATCGGATTGGCCGGTATTGTCGCTGTTTGTTCAGGACGTGTTTTCGCTCCCCGAATAGCCTGTAAATGTTAACGTTTCCAATTATTCCACGCTGCGTCAGGTATAACCCGGTTATTCGCTTATATTCACAAACGGGGACAAACTAAACGTCGTTAGCGCTCGGCGGTTAATTTTATTCCTTATTAAATTCTCCCTCTGCCGAGTTATAGTTTTGTAAGAGCACGCAGGTCACGGTATTCCTTAATATAGCTTCTAGCACATTGTGTGTATATGTGCAGGTAGGAAACTAATGTCTTTAAATCATTAATTATCTATGTGGGCGCACTAAAACTGCGATGTAATAACGATGGAAACAACATGTCCAACACTATTGCATTCGCAACAGTTGTTCCTTTACGTAGTCTTAGACACAAATCACTGAAATAGAAAACACTAAAATAATACAGAGTGTTTATCCGTCAGTCTTAACTCCAAACATACAAGCAAAACCACAGAAATCACGCACTACAGGTATTTTAACACATCCAAATATGAAGTAAACTTTTCAATATTTTCGTCACGAGAATCGAATCCGCATTCCTCGTCTCACAGCAGTTAACAAAAGCTGTTATCTGTAGTGAAATCGATAGTATTGATAACCTTATGGCGTCACCGAGCGGCGAGCGTGTAGCGTTACCAACGTGGTTTTTATTTAAGGGCATTGACACAAATCAAGTTTAATTAAAACTGTCCTTATCTTATACGAGGATAGCACTGATAACGCGGCCGTGTTATTGTAAATTGGTAAATAAGAAATGAACTCTATTGGGTGTTAAAATCTTGTTGAGAGGTAATGATAATAATGGATAATTAATGTTACTTATTTCGCTCGCCATTTCGCCTGTAGAAGTTCCTAGCATAAAATATAGTCTAGATTACTCTCTGAAGACTTCTCTACTCGTAATGAAAGTCCTGTCATAATGAGTTCAAATATTTGGTAGATGAATGAACAAATACCTAAAAACACAAACAAACAATCACACGAGCTGCGGCCTCGGATTTGCTAATAAATCTCGGATGGAAGCTCGATATAATACTGAAAACTTCCACTATACACACACTACACTTGCACTATACTTATCAAGACCATTTTTTTTATTCACTTACACTCGTATTAGATAGTATTACCAATACTCAGAAACCTAACGTTTACAAACTAAATAATCACTTGTGTACCATTTCAGCGGCTGCCAAACACGCTAGCGAATCACGCATTTCCGAATCGTGCAGCGTCACGTGACGGCCGAGCTGCCGAAACACCCTCGATTTGGCATTGGTCCTTGTGGGACATAAATAATGCGAATAGCGCGTCCTTGACTCCCCACTGGCACACTGGCACATGTCCAATTGCGTGTACTCACACTTTCCCATGGGGTCAAGGACGAAGAGATGGGAGTCACTGACCTTATGTGGCGTGCCAAAACATCGACTTTCAGATCGCATGTTGAAAGTCGAAACTTTATCTATAAGAATACTTGGTGCCAAAATGTGTTGCACATTTATGTTCAAACCATTCAATTATGTCGCCACTTCATGAATAGTTTAGTTTTTTAGTTTTAACTAGTGTTTAATAATTACTATATTGATTGTGAATTCGAAACTAATTGTGAAACTTGAGCTCAGTTATCACACGGCTTTGTGGAAAAGAGCTTTTGAACATTTGATTTGACTTGACTAATTAAAAAGATTTTTTTATCACCTATAGAACCCCTCAGTAGTGACTAGGCAATAATTTACAAAGGACTGAGATTATATTATAATATCATGGGTACGTAGCCTACCTCGAAAGCGAAATTAAAATGATACAAAAGATTATCTCCACCGTGTGAAATCACTAAAAACTGGCGTTATTATGGCTTGAAAAAATTTGTTAGAATAATTTACATTACCGCGACTCTATATTCCAAACAACGATACGTGTATGCGACGCTGTAAAAACCTATTTTGTTTGATAATATTATCACAAAACTTCCTGTCTGCGACACTTTGTGCTGCAAACATAAGTTAGATTTTAGGCATAAAACATATTACTGTAAAAACCCGTCGCATTCGATTAACTGTTTTATTAGCTATAGTATATACTAAGATAATTGAAAAGAAATGTATGTAGATACCTACTGCACACGGTTCGCAGACACTATAGCAAGCATAGAAGTGCCTATCGCCGATCGAAGTTCTTAACACCATAAACGTATCTAAACATCGATGCACGGAACAAATAACATGTAAACAAAGAGTACTAAATACTTTTTTAAAAAAAAAATCTATAATTAAAATACATCAAATACACCAGATTCGTCAAACACAACGAATACAATCCTTCATGGATTCCTGGAAAATGTGACAACAATATATTTTATTATATTTAACCTTTCGATTCTTAACTAAGATCTACAAGAATTTCTCGTTTTCACAACTACTGCCAGACCAGCAATATATTTATTGTTATCTACATTTCTGTCAAACTTATACAAGTTTCAACAGCTGTTCTGTGGACGCCAATGGCCCGGTAAAGGCGTCGCAGCAGCGACCGCGACCCCGATCGATACTGCAACCCGTGCTAAACAGTTTAAACCGCAGCTGTTCGTACTTCACTTGGATTTCTTGGACATACGATGGATTAGTTCAAGGAATTTATGCGTAGCCGCATACCGGCTATTAAATTAATGTTTTGTATACAGGGTCATGTTGCCATTGCGTTTCTAAATGAAACTACATACTATCTACTTAAAAATAACTGTAATGATTTTCTGTTTGTTATGATATCTTGTCTGACATTTATTTTCAAAGAAAATACAAAACATTCTGTTATTGATGCATATTTATAATTATTTAATAAGATCCAAGATAGTAGTTACTAGTTCATAAAACACTTTTTTATGCATTTCATACCTAAATATTTATGGTATTGTAAATGAGTTAAACTATAATCAGAAAAGGAAAAAACTAAAAAATATAAATGATTGTACCTTTAAATTACACTAAAATATACAGTGTTATCGAAGGCATGGAATTTGTTTTAATTATATTTTCGTTAATTACATATTAGTGCTCAGAAAAATCCTAATGAATGCATACTTTGAAAACCTAACTACATACATATGTACCTAGTTAGTTTATCGAATTAAGAGTCCATTAATAATTTTCCTGCTAGCTCAATAAAAGTGCCCGAAACAGACATAATTTGATACCCTTTTACATATGCACTTACGAAAAAGTACGGGCGCAACTTGAAATACCTCTCTGAAACCGAGATTTTTCCTAACTTCCCACCCCAGCTCCTATATCAAAACAACACGTCAAAGTTTAGCAATAACAGGATTTCATTCACTACGCTAAGTGTGGAAACAGTATTGGAATGATGGGAAGGTTAAGTAAGTAATAACATTTTTAATCTGACATGGAAAGATTTGTATCTCGCTATAATAATAAAATAATAAATGGCGATATTGATACCCCTGATCTCCTATCTAAATTAAACTTTAATGTGCCTTGTAAATCCCTACGATTTAATCCACCCATATGTGTACCACATACATCAGCCAACTATAGAAAAAATTGTTTTCTTGTGCGAGCTAGTAATAATTTTAATATTATATGTAAGCAGCATGATCTGGACCCATTCTTGGCCACTGTACCCTTGGCGAGGAGGTGTTTGAGTCTTAAATTTTTCAAAAAAGAATTTTAAATCATCAAGTACTGCACTGTTTTTATGTACTTGAATGTGAATTTGTTAAAATTGTTCTACACTGTAATTCCTTTAAACAATTACTATAAGTGAAGACTTGTCATTGGCTTTTTGTTGCAACACCTTTGTTAATTATATATTATTTTAAGCTGTTAGTCTTCCATATAATATAAATAAATAAAAATAAAAATAAATAAATAATGTTATTTACGATTGCCAGATATAGTGTTATTTTGTGAGTGAGCCCTGCCTCCTCTCGTGGACAGCCAGCACTGCATGTTAGTTTCCACACAAACGGCACATTTGCGGCTTGCTGTTGACTCGGCGCTAATTCGCTCCATTCGTCATCTGACCCAGTTTTCGCGCGCCCGATTAGGCAATCATTCATTGCTATTTTAGATGAAATCTTTTATTTATTAACACGCTAAACACATTAAGTTAAACGTCAGCTAACAATATTACTTTATTCTGTTGATCGCTCGATTAACAACAGCAATGATAATATGTAGCTAGTGTAAAAATTAGGAGTATTACATTGCTGAAAGTCCAAGACTAACTCAACCTTGCTTTTTAAGATTTAATGGAAAATGATCAACACGATCGTGCTTGTTTTCTTGTAAAAAGGTAAAACTAGCCCAATGTTAGAGCGGGTCCCGCGCGGGTCACGGCCGTGTCGCGGGCGGGTCGACAGTGCGTCGCCCGCTGGCATCGCCCCGCACCGCAAGCGCCAGGCGCCGCGCCAAATCGCTACCACTTCGAATTTCTAGGTGCCGTAATTGTTCTTGATAGATGGAGATTGGGGATAACAACACTAGGCAGAAATTGCTGCAGTGGCATTGGAAAAACCGGACTTACTTGTAAATTGTATGGCGCATATAAAAACATCGTATGGCCAAATGTAGAAATCTGGCAAAGAATACGTAGTTTACTCTATGAACTTATTGTGTGGAATAATTTTCATATAATTTTCCATTTTTAATTTCAAATGAGTATTGGATTAAGATAGTAATTTACATTAGCTACGGACAACCTCAACTGGAAGTGATAAACAAACTAGGAAAGGAGCCATCTCCTGAATCGCCAATGCATAGTTGTATCCGCTCGGAAAGCGACCACTGTACACAAACTATAGTGTAAATCTCGCCATACTTAGATACGTAACTATGTCGCGTCCCGGGATAAGCCTGTGTATATCCGGTTTCAAACAGGCCGGCATAATTGTAGCGACTAAATAAGGATAGTCATTTCATCAATCGACATTCTATCTGTTCTCCAGTTGCGAACAGGTGAAGGGTCACATTAAATATACCTACGAATACCTACCATATGATAACTTATAAAGTCCCACCGTCTGATATTAAAGTATCAAATATTCCCAAAATGTGTCGCGGCCTGTAATTACTAGCTTTTGGCCATTATGGACACACTACACCGCTCATTAAGTGCCGACAATTAGGGGCAGGGACGATATCACTTTTAATGATACATGTATCATAATATTATATGATTTAGAAGTAAAAAAACCGACCACTATGTTCTAAAAATATGAAGCACGAAAATATTGTCATCTAAAACTGTTATATGTACAAAGCATTAAATATTATCATCTATTAAATACACGTTTTAATATTTAATACATATTTATAGCGTTGTTCAGAGGGCAGCCGTCGGTCAAAGTCATAAACCTTATTTTTCCTCCCCGTACTCGGGTAACAAAAAATCGCCCTTATTTTTCCCCTGTGAACAACATGGCTCGCGTCTACATTTTAGGCTTTATATTGTTAACAGTGATTGGTATACGTCACATACATTCGAAATTCCTATCTAATAATTTCCCCTGTCACATAATCAAATTTATTTACAAAGTCTTTCATCCATCTTCTCAGTACAATACACGATTATTAAAAAAAAAATGTGTATCTATTAGGTATTATTGCTGATTAAATATCTTATAATAATCACTTGAGTGTCAAAAGTCAATCGCTTCACGAGTGTTACGATATGGCAAGCTGGTGCCTTTTGGTTGGGGACCATCAGGTCGAGTGCACTCAGAGCTATAATGAGGCTTGAACGTCCTCTTAAGAGGGGAAGTGTTCATTGGAACAGGTTGAGAAGTTTATTATTTATATTAAAGTAGTTTATGTAATAAAAAATCTAGACAAAAATCATACTAGCAAAGGTATAAATTACTCATAAACAGGAACAGCATGTCCCTCAGACTCCATCGATTTAAGTATTTTTAGTTAATTTAATATCAGCCAGCAGGATTGTTCGAACTTATGGGTCATACAAAGGTTCTATTGCGTGCAATAAGGTACAATTCCCTCAAGACTTTATCACGGTCTAGAACACGCAAAGGTCTCCAGCAAAGACTGGACGAAATAGTTTTTGCACAGTCGTTGAAGCGCAGACGCAAACTAACCGTCCGTCACGCAACGTGTAATCCTCTAATGAATCTTAATTAATGACAGGGATATCGCACACCACGATTTATTCACATGCGTTATCCAAAAATGTACTAAGATACATGCAAGCTACGTGACGAACTAAAATATTGAAGTCATTATGTCTTCTCAGTTTTTTGAGCTCTAATAGACCTGTGGTGATCATGAATCAATCATTTAATATTCCTCTGATTTTATCTGCTGTAAATTGCAATACTAAAGGAATGAAGGCGGTTTAATATTTGTCAGTCTACATTGCATTACAAACCTTTTAGAGATGCTGCCACGCCACTTTCGTGCGCCGTTTCTTTTATTATGACATTCATTCCGAATATAAAGCGCTCCAGGTTAAGAAAACATCTAACTGAAATGTAGCGCGACTTTATAGACGCAGTGTGGGCTCACCCTTATGGCCATTAATCTTCGAATAGAAGCCGTGCTACCCGACCACACCGACTTACAACCGATACTGATTATTTCGGTCCGAATCGTGTTCCACCTAATTCGGTCGGATTAAATCTAGATACATTATTGGCTGAGCTATCTTCGTTACGCTGAGCTGATTATGTATAAAATGGATTATAAAGATTTATTTATTAGGCCTATCAAGGTGTTAAAATAAAGATTAAGTATTTTTTATACTATCCTCCCTATTATACGTCCCTTATTTTAATATCATATTAATAGTAATTAAGTTTCTCTGTAACTAAATATGTAAAAAAAATCCTGCACTAATTTCATACCACAAAATACAATATTTTACACCAAAGTAATTAAAAAACCGTGGACCGTTTCAAACGCACACATATTGCGTTTACAAACGAATTATGCATATCGCCGTGCAAGCTATTAATTTTCATTGCGGCGGTCAACAAGGTCGGTCATAAAACCAGCCTCAGGGTGTTACAATGCAACTTCATAATTATTATTTAAAGAAATGTCAGTCTTAATGGCAGTTACCTGTCAGGTGAGTGTGAAACTAGAAGCTACGGATTATAGAGTATCGTAGGCATTATCGTTAGTCTAATGTCTATGCTGTGTATTTATTCCCAACCCGAAAGAAATATTTATGTGAATGCAGAAATTGCAGTATTGACAAGTGCCTCTTAGTTTCTTATCTCGAATCATGGTATAGTCACTAGAACAGTCAACCGTGTATTTCGAATAGCGAAAGTCATTCACCATCAAAAGACTTATTTACCAGTGGCAAAGCGTCCATACAAGCCGATTCCTACCGGCTTCCCTTTTAGATTTATTTACATAAGTTTTTGTTAACTGCTAAATTGGCCGCGATATACGATATCTAAAGAATTTCTTTCGGCCTCGAGTTACTTTTTTAAAAGTCTCACCCTTCGGCACTGTTATTTACTCATTACTTCTTGCTAACCAGTAGCTTTAAATCCTATATTAAGGGCATTACGGTCCTTCCACCCAAGACATAATCCGAAGTTTTCAATCATACCTCGCTCCTATAAATGCAGTGATTGATATCTCAAAGTCTACCAATAAATCTGCGTTGTGTATTTGTCGTGCGTGCCGTGGCAATAACGTGGCGCCGGGGCGGGTCGCGAGCTTCCCCCATGAATAACCCTCCCCTTCTGATCATGGAAATAAACTGGGAAAGATATGATGACGCCACTCCATCTGAATTTATTGAGGGACAGAGAATTCTGAACTACTTTTGCAAGAGTAGCAGTGAATAGCAATATCTATATTTTTTTTCAGTTCTTGATGGGCCCAGCATGTTACTCACTAGTGCACTAAAATACTTAACATGACCCTGGAATGTAAATAACAAGACTTAACCTCCTATGTCCGTATGACGAGCCAAATTGATTACCATAAATATTCCAAAATCCCAAGTTACGCGTTTTGTAGCTATCGATAGGCAGTCGCATTATGCTGTCGAACCACTAGCTCGTCTTATCATTTAGATGTAGAAGAAAGGTATTTTATCACACATCGAAACTAAGTAGTTTTCTATCCGTCCACAACACAAGGATAGTCAGTTCGCGTGCACAAACGCATTGGCCTACTTCACCGTGCCCATGTAATTCGCTGGTAGAAAGATACCACTACCAGCTACTGAGTATAATTTATAACACTTTAAACCTTTATGGAGTTGTGATAACGTGATTACTAGTAAGGAGCTGGTTGTGTTTCTTATTTCGGTTATTTGTTGTTCAATATCTTTGTATCACTTAATTATATATTACTGTACTTATAATAATAATAATAATATCAGCCCTGTATTATATACTTGCCCACTGCTGAGCACGGGCCTCCTCTACTACTGAGAGGGATTAGGCCTTAGTCCACCACGCTGGCCTAGTGCGGATTGGTAGACTTCACACACCTTCGAAATTCCTATAGAGAACATCTCAGATGTGCAGGTTTCCTCACGATGTTTTCCTTCACCGTTAAAGCGAACGATAAATTCACAAAGAATTCACACGTGATTTTTTAGAAAAGTCAGAGGTGTGTGCCCTTGGGATTTGAACCTGCGGACATTCGTCTCGGCAGTCCGTTCTACACCCAACTAGGCTATCGCCGCTATACTGTACTTAGCTATGGTCTAACATATTACTTTGAAATGGTACCTTTAAAAACAAAAGATTCAAATTATGGATTTATTAACAATATGATTTCTGCACTGTATGACAATCTTCCCTAAAACAAAGACCATCCTTAGCCATTATTCATGTTGAAGACATAACTAAAGTGTGCCTTAAGAACAATAACTTCCATAACTGTAACAATTATAATTGATCAACGGAACACAACACAATATTGCCTTTATCTACATGTTACCTACAAAGTAAACTCTACTAAGCTATAAATACTGCAACCCTTCCCTCCACGACGTTAATATAGCTCCACAAAGCCTGACTGCCCATGAGCGGTGAACTATAGCCAAAAACTTAAATAACATGAGGGAAGCTAGCGCTACTGAAACAACAGTAAATATTATATTAATATACACTCTGTATTTATTTCTTGATATGAGGCAGTCAATAAAAGAATTAGAATTTTCGATTTCCACATTTCACTTTTTTTTATGGAATACTATTAGAGTTACAGACCTTTCCCAATGAAAGCAGCGATTAAAGAAATGCGTAACTTCCTAATGCCAAAGATGGAATCAAACTCTCGACCTCCATCTCAGCGTCGTCCACTCCGACTATTAAAGCCCGCGAGTATATTAAGGCCCCACACGCCCTTTAGCATATAAAAGCGGTTATTTTTAGTGTTACAGCGTATGGCGGGACTCAGCACACTTATAGCCACAAGTGTTGCGGTAATGAGCTCCAACTCATTCTTTACAAAAATCACACTTGCATTAACCCGGGCTTCATCGCGAGTGGCTCTGATGGCCCACTCTTGCTCTGTGTACATTTTTCTTCGCACACAAAAGGGTTACCTACGTCCATTTTGAGTGGAACCGTTTTAATTACTGCAGATGTTCGCGCCGACGGATCCGTGTTTTTGGTTATTACGTAGTGCTAATTATACGCCTTAAATGGTAAATGAAACATTTTGTAGTGAAATTGGAGCGGGTGGGTGGGAACGTGCCAATAACGGCATATTGTAGGAACGCATGTTGGACTCGGCTACACAGAATTGTCCTGATGGGAGTAATTTAGCGAAAGAAACTATCGGGACGATTAGAGGACAAATTGCGAACTGTAATGAGGATACGAACAAAAACACATATGGAACGGGAAATAGACGGCCATAACAACTTTCTTTGTTGTTATTCAAGTAAATAACATTAGATGTCTTTTCAACCATTTACCTAGTGACTTATACATAAGTCGTTATATAATTAAGCACTTTTGTCAATGCCTTTATTTTGAGTACATATAGTACAGACGCGACGAGTCTACCATTCAAGGCGTAATATTTCGATAACGCAATAACCAAGTGCAAACAAAACAAATGCATCATATGTGTAAGTTGTCACATCATCAACGATACCCTTTGATAGCCAAACAAAAATGACAGAATACGAACTATATGCGACATCGATGAAGTATAAGTAAACTCTTACTATTGTGGAAAAGAATATACGACAGATATTCGCATATACCCAAATAGTTATTTAGAAGAATAGAATGATGATTATATTCCTTTAAGTGCTCCATCTGGAACAGTGGCAATTTATGATAACACCAGGTTATTCGCCTGTTGGTTTGGCGGCTAATGCGACTATGTTTATGCTAAACTGGCAAGTGTTGCAAGAGTTTCCAAGATGTATTTTTTCGATGCACTATTTAGTCCTTTTGCTAATAGTAACACACAGCTTTTTAAAAAAAATTTCCAACTACCCCACCGAACCTGACAGCGACACGTCGCAAAGATAAAAGAGAATCGAGACGGGCCTCTGTAAAGCGAGCTCTCGCAATCCATTTGGAGGTATCAAAAATTTCCCTGCACCCCCCCCCCCCCCGCGGGTGTACCGAGGGGGGACTAACCACTCCCCTCCGCCCCATTTCACGGTCGGCGTAATGTAGAACGCGGAGAATATTTTAAGCAACTCAATTGTACTTTCGAGCAATCATCACTCCGTTCGGGTTATTTTCGCGAGGGAAGTTTTGTTTGACGGCGGTCAGGCATCTTGTATGTCATAACTTACATTTCCATTTGTTACATTTATTTCAACATGATATAAATGTAATAAATGGAAATGTAGGTAGTACTAAGCGGCGATTGCCTAGTTGGGTGTGAAACAGTTTCTTTCTTTTCAGTTCGCTTTAACAGTGAAGGAAAACATCGTGAGGAAATCTTGCACATCTGAGAAGTACTCTATAGGAATTACGAACGTGTGTGAAGTCTACCAATCCACACTAGGCCAGCGTGGTGGACTAAGGCCTAATCCCTCTCAGTAGTAGAGGCCCGTGCTCAGCAGTGGGCAAGTATATAATACAGGGCTGATATTATTATTATATATATATATATATATATATATATATATATATATATATATATATATGATGATAAAATTTGAAGATACTGAACGCTTAAATTCCGTATTGGTTTTTTTAATAAGGTACAATAATTTCATAATATTTCTAATGTTACACCAGAAGCGCACTACATGGCCGGTAAAGATTCAAATTATTGACCCGTACATGCCCATGATCATCCACAATGCAAGATACATAATGAGATATCAGAACACGTATTGCTTAAATATTCTTACTAACCAAAGGAACGTCAATAGCACAGCTGGCCACTGTAACATTAATCAGAAGCAAGCCACGATCCTCCCTAACTGGCTAAATAACTACCCCATAACGTGGCTAATGTTCCTAAGCTATTTATACAAGACCTAAACGGTCCCGGTGGACTGCGAGGTCAATCGACAGGTAAACGTAACGTGTTCCTAACCTATAAAGTGTTAAGAGCTCGTAAGTGCGTTTCGATTAAGGTCAGCGGTTGAATCGTCACAGAAATTGGATATATTTTGTAACCGCAGGGTATTTGGATTTAGGTTACGGAAGAATAGTAGCTCTAAATATAAATGTAACAACTAACTGTTTACGTGGTTTTAAAATATTTTACAACATTTTCCTTCAAACGATCTTATTTACGCGTAAGTCATTTCGGATAAATCTTAAATATAATAAGTGATGTATATTATTTAAATTTGTTTATTTGTTGTGTTATTGTTTGAAAATTGAAGCAAGTATAATGATTGGGTTTTATGTAAAAACAATTAAAACGATAAGAGGTGTCTGTGCAGTACATATACATAACTATAATACACTACAGCAAACAGGGGATGTTAAATATAATAACAACCAGCGATTTTTTATCACTAGTATTTCGGATGTATCACCAAAACTAATAAAATTAAATCGCATATTGTGTAACGTATGTTCCAGATTTTTGTATGTGGATTATAACATTAATGTATGTGTATTTTGGGTGTTGTCCTTGGCGGGCGGATACACTGTAATCGGAGACAGACAAAGCATGATACGGTATGTTCTGCTGCCTGCATTGTTACTATGCGACGCTCTGTACACAATGTGTTGGGATTTCGTATAAATTTTCCTGGTTTATAGATTTCACAAAACGTGTGGAGAACATTTTACTTCATTATATAACGCTGAGTCCCATTGCCGGAATGCATAGAAAATGTAAAAATATTTACGCATTTTTAATGCTTTACAAATCGAAGTTTATTAAAACTCAAGGCAGGCTCGGGAGCGACTGTACGTGATAGCTCCAGTAACATATTATGTTTACAACGACAAGTTGTCTCCGTTGATGTTTTTAACGTAACTAATACCATTTACCACAGATTACATAATAATGCTACTACTAATGCCAATACGCTGATACTAATACCTTCAAACTATGTTAAAGCAAGCCTCATCAGAAAATAGTTGCGGTAATTCAGCATAGTTTCGATATAACGAGGCACATTGTGCGTGTGGACCGCTGCCGTCGGCTGAATACAAATCAATTTTAAATTGAACCAATTATTTCGCGCCGAAATCTCGCACTGTTTAAATTAAACGTATTGTCCTATATGAATGGATTTATTGAGGCTGCATGAATGAATAATTGTGAATGATATGATTACTGTCAACAGAATTTATGTTTTAAAAAAATACAAATAATACAGTTATTGTAAGTGATAACTGATCACATTACAGTATTAAATTAACTCCCTTATTCATAGACGTTTTTTTATCTAAGGACGGAATAAAGCAGTGATAACAAGTCTGTTTCTCAATGCTGACGGCATGGCAGCCTTCGCAGTGCGTAGCCATAGGGCCGTTGTGATTGACTAATATTGTTGTATCTCAATGGTAAATCTTTAACTGGGATTTTATAGAGGCATAGTTACCCCAAAATTACAATCTTTATGACCATCCGATATGTTAATTTTACAACAGCACAACTTCAGTCTGTGCCAATCAATTCACGCTTCGTCATAACTCTGCTAATTTCTTGACTTGTTACCCAGGACGTTGACCGAGCGATACGAACTAAGGTTGAAAAGTATGTAATAGAAGTGTAACATAAAGCTGAAGATACAAGTAGGGATGAAGATGGTGCGAATAGTTTAGAGTGTAGTTACAACGATAATATCTGCAACGTTGCTATAAAACGTCGTATAGAACTCGAAGAGTATCACTCAACGAAATACAGTGACAATTAAGAAGCCACACGAGTAATTCAATCGCAAATGTCTGTGTCAGATAATACCAGCGGGGCGCAGTGGTACATTTTCACTGACAGGCCAGAGCTGGCTTAAGCTTGTACTGGAAGACATAAAAGGCAGGGTTTTCAGAAGAGAATGCTCAAGATCGAGTATAGTGGAAAATACTTTTCAGCGAGGTAGAACTTGGCATTACACAGGGATATGCCAAAATAAAAAGAAAAAGTAATAGAAATGTTTGCAAGATAATTTCATAAAAATGTATACGTTTATTCTCTTGAAGATAAAAATTATTACTAATTAAGTAAATATTTAATTACTTACACTACTTTTATTTTTTAACCTTGCAACACTTAATAACAGGTTGCACGGCATTTTACGTAATGTTTACAGTTTACACAAATGTTTTAGCTTTTGATATTTTCAACAACTTACAAATACCTACCTAAGGTACAGTGTATGAAATAGCATTTAAAACGATTATGGTCGTATCATAACACCTATTGGCCATCACTTACCTAAGTATTCAGAAATCCCAATAAATCAGAAATTCCTAACCCATTTACGTAATTTAAACCGATATCAGATTATCCATTTGAATTTTAGCCTGTTTAATATGCGCTACAAGCACGAATTTATTACAAAATTAATTTAGCGCGGCGAAATCGTCGGATTCATGATGGCGGCTGAATGAATCATTAATGACGTCACGGCATGGCGGTGATTCGTGACTAGTGCCGCGGCTAGTTCGCCAAATACCGGTGACCGACGAATCGTGTTGTAACGTTAATTGTGCTAATTGCGTTATTTAATGTAACGGACAGTGATCCTGATGAGTATTTAATTAATCAAACTTGTCACTCGTTTGTAATGTGAATATTGTCCTTTTGATTTTTTTGTATGAGTGTAAAAAATATTGTTTAAATTACATTTTATGAGGACAATAATAAACTTCATTCAAGGATGTTGTACTCATTATTAAACTCCGTTTTTTTCTATACACACGCAATAAATCTTATCGCATAGAAAAAATATTCTCTTAAACTTTCCTCGGCTAAACCTCGAAGTTCCCGCAGAGAACTGATCGCAAATCATTTATTCATAAAACATTATTTGATGCGATCATTTTTCCACACAGGTTGGTGGAAAACAATGGGGTTTGTGGAAACGGAGGCTACGTTACAAATGTAATCAATCATAATGCCGATCACGGCCAATCAAATTGCGTTCACTTGGCACCGGGAAAAGAAATAGGAAAGGAATTATTTATTACTCTTCAAATAAATCAACGTTGTATGGGCGAATTGTGTTCTAGTGTGCGTTTGTTTGCTATATTTGCTGTACTATATACATCTATACAATCAAATAAACAAGAAATGTTGGCTAACATCTGGAATTACTGAACTGATTCTTAAAATTGTATCACTAAGAAGCCAAAATACTACTGAGTGCTACTTTGTTATACTGGGAAAATATTTATCCTGCTAAAACTTTGTCGAGCGGGTGGAGACGCGTTCAAAGCTTAGTATTTGATGTATGTATTATGTAAACGTTTATAAAAACTATTCGTTAATAAGCCCATGTCACCTTTTAATTATTAAGTATAAAATGTTCCTCAATTAATGCAGATTTAAATGATTCGCAGTAGATCCAACATCTACCGTGGCTATCTAAATACTTACTATTTCTTTACATTCATTCCACCACCTACCATATAATCAAGACGATTATATTTTTGTCAACTTATTCACCCTGACCTGCTGTAGTCAAAGTTTAACTTCCAGACTTGACAAAGACACAGTTTCATTCAAATATGGTTAAGATATTTGTTTAAACGCAATGACTCGCAAAGCTTTGTCGCTCGACTGCAATGTCATTCAGGCCGGTCGCCAGTCGCCATATAATCCGCAGAGAGCCGGCAAAGCCCGAGCCCTGACCACCGACACCGAGATTAATTTGCCGAACAAACTGACCCACTTTAACGTTCCAAATGAATTATGTTTACTGGAACTTTCGACGGAGTTCATGATGAATCGCTTTTTCTTGATGAATTGCTGTGGGTTTTGTGTGATTGTTGTCGACGATCTGATCGTGAATGTGAAATTTTACCTAATTGATGCTGAAACGTCTTTATTACTGTTTAATTACTTGCGCAGCTCTTTCAAAGGCTTGATGATGGATAGATAGAATAGCAGTAATCCGATTATTTTTGCAACTTCTGTTATCATTAAAACAAATAGTAGACTGAAAAAATTGCATGAATTTATCTTAAGAATTCAAATAAATTATAACCATTGACCTAAAATTGTTTTATATTAAATCCTAGCTTTCAATGTATTTACAGGATCTTTAAAAGCCCAACAAGAACAAACAGCCTTTTTCGGAGAAAAATCTTTAGGAAAAAGAACAAAACACCATTCGATTTCGTCAGTGAGACCACTGTCACTCTCGTTCTAGTCACTTGTTGAGAAGCGGCCCGGTGCAAAACGGAAAGTGGTGACGAGAATTTGCCGCCGGCAACCGAACGCACTCACATGTATGAATTCCAAAATTAAACAAAACTTTCCTTGTATGAGGCTTTAATGCTGGTTAATTTTAGCTGTTTGTTTAAGTATGAAACTTTTGATACCATGTAATATTTAATGTTAATTGAATCAAATAATATTCTGGAACTGGTAAAGTAATTAATTACGAGTGATGTAATACTTTCATAAGGCATCTTCTTGTCTGCATTACAGTAAACGGCTGAGCCAGTTTAGTTGGTTCTTAGTACCGCAGCCGGCTCAATGGTTATGGGTAGGGTTGCTCACTTAACATTAAATGTTGTACAAAGGAAACATCCATTTGCCTAACATCTTGTACAACATGTATCAACACAAAACAACATAAATACAACAAATTGCTTCCTCATAAATGGGAAATGTTCAATTTAACTACATTAACTTTATCGGTACAGATCGACGACAAGTTAAACAACGGCTGAATGCATTATACATTTTGTAGCGCTAACTTGATCGTTAACCTATTTACAAGTTGGTTCATAAAACGTTTTATATCTGTCATTGTGGAGGACAACTGATTAATGTCAGTTTTATGTGCCGTATCCTCAATACAGATATTCGTTTGACCTTGTAAATCTAGCGGATACCGGGTGCCGACCAATGCTGCGTTCATATTATGGAATCGTTTATGACTTAAATTATCCATTTCATTAATGTCAATATTGATACATAGTTTCTAGGACTTAATCAGAAAAGACAATTTTCTGATGAAGTTGTTGACATTTTCTAATATTAAAAATTGATAACCGGTAATATAAATAAATTTGTTTTATTTAATGTTATATAATGTGCATTACATCATGCATCGTGTTTTAATATTAAAACATAAATAAAAAAGCACCATAAAACGCTGTAAATTGCTGATCAGGACGATTATCTTGAACTAGAATATCGATCACTATAAAGACTTGTAGTAAAATATTTTCTTGGAAATCCAGATATGAAACCGTATCTTTTACGGTAATAAATTAAATAAGACACGGGAAAATGACACAAAACGTAACGCAGTGCGTGAGTAGATACTTAATTAAGTGAATCAGCGCCGTAAGGTAGACGAGATAACAATGGGCAAAACCAATTCCCTCAGTAATTAGTTATCTCACAGAGATAATGACGTTCATTCATGGAGAGATTTGTCCGCGAGATGTACGAGTAATCGAGTCACCGGTCATCACGTAACATCTTCTGATCTTCATAACTTTATTACATCTGTTTTTAACTTTCTTTACATCTTAAAAGGTCTGTGGGGATTAATAAGTGATAAATAATGTAAAAGGCTATTCGATTTCGAAAGCCAGATGTTTCAATTCATCTCAATTCTAAATGGTATTCTTGTGATAAAAGAATTTAGAGCTAAAGAAGTCTTCAGCAATTCCCGTGCTCCTCACTAAATCTCTTTAAGTATTATCGAACTGTTAGGCTTAACGTCTTGCAGTTTTATTTTAGTTTAAGTAAAAAGTTTCATAAAGTTTGAAAGAAAGCGTAGGTATACCTATTACTTAACGAAATTCAATTTAGTTAGCTGCTGAATGTTAAAAGGGCAAAGATAATTACATGATACAAAATCGTTGATACGTTTTCAATTAACGGAGATGGTAATATCCAAATCAGTTTCATCGCACGAGTATGAGCGCCCGCGATAAACGCTTTCATCTGCCAATTAGGATTCATCGAGCATAATTATCGTTATCGATACGGCCTATATACGGACGCTATTAAAACTAAAATGGAGTCAAAGTGGCTCTCAGCGTTTACCAGATAGCGACCTTCCCATCCTTTTAAGCAAGGGTATTGAGGCTACCAATGCAGTGGACTCATAAAAACGTACAGAGGATATGAAATTCTGACTTAATAAAGGATTTTCTCGTGAGTTATGGCTCCGCGATCCTCTTATTACGAGCGGTGAGGTCACTAACGCTTACGTCATACCTATTAAAAACAAATATTTTATATCGCGGAACATTGTTTTCCTTTTACCGCCGGCGCTAAATGCCATCGCACGCTGTTTACCTCCCCGTTTGTTATGTCCTGCCTTTAGAAACATCCCATTTTACACTGACAAATCTAAATGAACGATACTTTATCAGTTATAGGTTTGTTTATCAGTGATGTTATCTTTTCATCGACCTTGCTAAAAATAATATTACCATCGACAATCGTAGTATGTGACAGATATACCTAATCGTGTGCAGTATGAAAGTACCACGGCTGGTACTGTGACTAGCGTAGAAGTATTAATAGATGAATTGTAAACAAAAAAGTAAGTTTTCTATCCTACCCGGATCACCTAGGAATCTAACGACTATCAGTCTACAACAGCACTAGATGTTTAAAAATAACATTATATTACAGTACAGATTTATTGAATGTTTTCCAAACTTGTATTTTCCGTAAATGAAATAGATTTCTCCAAATAAGCGCAGTACAGGTTTAAATGCCGGGCATTAAAAGTAAGCTGCTTCACAAAAGAAATCTACAATTTCAATGTTGAATGAAAATAAGGAAATTACCACACAGCTTTTTGAAAGACTTAGCGATATAGGGTTATAATTTGTACAGGCGGCAAATTAGTTAGCCTATCTAATTGCAAAATTAAGATTGAGACAGAAAAGTTCTAAAAGCTTTCTGCTGTCAGCAGTGAAACTTTACAAATATAATTAATTTCAATAGCGCTCCATCCCCATCTCCATATTTCTATAAAATATTCCCTTTAGTCGCAATAGTAAGAGGAATATTATGCGACTAGTTTTCTTTCGTAAAACTTTGCAGTTCCCCAATTTAATTACACAGTAAGTAATTACTTAAAATAATAAGAGAATAGTATTTCTGCAAATTATATTATCAGAAAACCAATGCGTGAGTGTAAGAAAAAGTCGGACGTAATCATTAAAGTTTGTTGGAGTTTTGACCTCTGTCCTTTTATGTATTTAAAGGCATTTAGTTAATAGAACCTTGACACGTTTTATTTGATTTTACTGTCTCAGCACACCGGATACTCCATTTAATTACGGAATACCGTATATACGTTATTTAAACTATAACAAATAGCAATCTCGGTAACGGTCGGAACTGTTAAAACTGTTGTGGTTATCATGCATCGCCATTGGGTCTATACGGCGCAGAAGTAACATTTTTCTTTATTTTTTTAAGACAAGAGCAATACACATGTAAGTCGCACGGCGGAACGCTCGCCGTGACATTGTCAATTCTCCGTGAGCCAAGTTGTAGATAACAACGCTACGAACTACGGAATGCAGACCGAATGAAAACAATATGCATGCAATTTTAAATAGAAAACCCTTTTACAGAGGGTAAAAATATTGAGTGCAGCTGTTATCTAATCTGTTATCAGTCTAATATTATGATCGCTATACCGCCGCCTACACGTGCCCGGTTGTGGTAATCTGGAAAAATAACATCCCAGACAGTAGGCTACAAATTGAAAATTGTGTAATCAGGAGACGAGGCAACCGACGACGGCAGCAGGCGTGGGAGGCACAACAAGCAGATCGTACGTATTGTGAGCCGTGAGGCTGCCACTACCGCTAGATTGGATGGTCAAGGTTATGCAGGCTGACGTAAGCTAACTGTGCTTGTACTGCGCCACGGCCACGACTTAGTGCCGGTCTCCGTTACACACCGCCGCCGGGTTCCATCCGCACCACCCGCCGACAGCACGTGAGAGACGAAGGAGCCAAAACAAAACGTATCTACCCGTCGTCACCGCAACACACTTCACAACCAGACAGAATGCAGCGCTCTACTACCTACCTCCCGTGATTATTTTGGTATGTGCGCTGTCGTGTGTCAACGTAGTTTACACAACAGAGGATGCACGCGAGCGGCGCACCGAGTTGCGACAATTTTATAAATATGCCGCCGGTACTCGAGCGTGTTACGGCATGTGTGGTGTGGCGCGGTGCCGTCACCAGCCGCTCCTCGCGCGCAAATTTTCTTCCGTCACCACTCACCTTTTTAACTTGGAAGTGATCAGGACGTAGAGTCTCTTGTATCTCTTGCTCGGTCCCGCGCGGCGCCGCCTGCACCGAGCTGCGGAACCCGTCGAGCACCCCCTTGAACGTGAACTTCTTCATCGCGAAAAATCGAGTGGACGCGGATCCTTTGTCCGAGGGCCGCTCGCGCCGGCCGCGGCTACATCACAGCCGTCCGCCGCGGACAGCGAGCCGGTTTTGGCGGAAGGAAGGTCGGTCTCTCGCGCGCCACGCGCCGTCGCCACTGCGCAGGACAACCCCGGGCGCCGCCGACGCCGACACGCGCCCGTCACGCCGACGATCGACGAAAACTAGGCGAGGCACCGCCTCCGGAATGTACGGCAATGCGGCTCCGTGGACGATCGATAGACAGGACGGCACTGCACACGCGCACTCACGACGTACTGTCACCGAGGCTGCCGACGACTGGCCGGAAAGAGCGCGGCGCGACCGATCGATGTGCCCGGCCCCGCTCGGAAAAGAGATGAACACATATTGCGCATGAAGGCGCGTCTTGCGGAAGAAAAACTCACAGCTGATAACCGCGCGTTGCTCAATGCCTCCGCCAGGGGCCGCCACCACGCTCGCAACTGTCATCGAGGTGCACGCGACAGCAGCTGTCAAAATAGTGTGCCACAATAGCGAGCAGTTTTGTTTAATTTCGAATAAATAATAGTGAAAATGTCGTTTAAAGCAGTAGCGCAAAGTGTGAGAACGCTCAGTTATGTTGGAAGTTATAAAAAGATCCGGGATCGGCCGTACAGGTGAGTGTTACAAGTGGTGTAACAACATCACCGTAGGCTTGTAAACATTAGTGTTACATTCCGCTTACCCCATAAACATTATTCTTATAGCTAATTTATCTCTATAATCATACATTAAACAAAAAACAACATCAGTTAAGCGAATACAAATAACCTCAACTAGGTATTAAAATTATTGACACAGTGATTCATTATATTATAGATTACAAAACACGCGATAACATAAGACGTAAGGTATAGTGATTTGAGTAGCTCGTGATAGATTAAATATATTAGTAAATATGCGTTTATACATGGTAGTTAATATAGAATGCATCGTAGTTGGAAGATAACCGGTTTTGTTATAACATGCGTCGGGTCACGTACGTCGTAGGTTCTACATACGTGGTGCGCGGCTCACTCGCCGGCCGCCACGCACATCTCGTTGTGAAAGGAACAGGATTGGCACATGCAAATTATATTATTTGCATTCTAATGAATATTTAACTACATTCAATGGACTAGAGCTAAATATCAAATGACTATAACATGTATGTTGATCTATTATAATACCCGCTGTGAAACTATAGAATTTGACAGTTTGTTTGTAGACAGAATCTGTGGATATTTGGAACCAATTCTAGAAATTTGCAAATAGTAGAGAGCTAATATGTCCCAGAGTGAAAAACTATTTATTTTGGCAAAAGTCTTATTGGTAAGATTGGACTAATAGTTAAATACAAGTTTGTAAACAACAGCTTTTAATACCATGGATATTTTCTTTTTTACAAAGCTATTATATTTATAAAACAAGAATAATAAAGTAATTATTATCTTACATTTTAAATTCAAACTTTGTATCAGTTAGATATTGTGATGAGTAAGTGCTGTTGAAAAGCATTGCAAAAGTATGATGTCTGCGAATAATAAGATTTAATAACTTAACCCAGTGTAAAGTTGTTAGTAATGTTAATTTCAATTGAATTTTTATAAATGTAAATGAACAGATGTCTGTTGATTTATTTTCATCACTTAAATTTTATATCTTACTGATGACAAAAGATTTGTTTTAATTTCAGACAATTACATAAAAAGCAATATAATTCCATGGAGTCATTTGTAATTCATGGGACTGCATGGTGATGTCATTACTTAAAAATATAGTTATGGGTCCATCATTCTTAACAAAGTTAGAAGTTATTTCGACACTGAGGAAAATCAGTTCATGAAACAAAATTGCCTTTACTGTTAACTTTTTTTAGGGTTGGGGCATTAAATGTTTCCATTGCAGTGTGGTATTAGTAAATTTCAATAAGTGAGAGATGATATCTTAGTACTCTTATGCCTGATCTCAAATTTTCTCTTCTAATATCTTTCTCAGATTCCAATAAAAAATCTTAATATATTTTAGGTGTGACTGCTTACTATTCCTGGATATTGTTATTATTAAATCACTACTATGTTTTAGGAGTAAGTATACTGCGTCAGTGGTATAGTTGTATTATTGTACACATGCAGTACTGAGTTCTTGGGTTCAATCTGCAGGTTGGGTAATGTGATATTGAGTTTATGTATTCTGTATTAGCCCAATGTCTGGAATTTGAGCCGAATATAGCAGTGGAGTCTCTTGCTCTTGCATCGCATCATGGAAAGATCATGGGGGAAAGTGGATGCAACAGTTGCACCTCTGCCTGCCCCTTTGGTATAAAAGACTTGAGTGTGTGTGTGTGTGTGTGTGTGAAAGAGAGAGAGAGAGACAGAGTATGTGTGTGCATGTGAGTGTGTATGTGCGTGTCTATGTTGTGTGTGAAGTAACATAATAATAATATGCCTATACAATCAGTATGTATTGATGATATAAAATGTTAGTCATATTAATAATATCAGTAGTTTATTACATCAATAAACATATCTCGGTAAATTATGATATCCTATTCTAACTTAGTCTGTATTCATAATATGTGGGACGACATAGCGATTGCGTTCGATAAAAATGCGTCGTTCATTGTTCACTGTCTATTTGAAGTGTTAATATTGTCTATCAAGTATAGCAATGTTCACTCAACACGCAAAAACTGTCTGAACGCTACATACATACCGATTAGGCGTGATTAAATCTGTTTTGTTATTTAGCATTGTAACGAAGGTCATTAGAGCTTGGAATGTATCGTAAAGTATTTCTCAACACCTACGGAATTTAAATAAACAAGTTGTACGGCCGAGGTGTGTAAAAATAAATTGCATAAATGAGTCGGAGTAAAAAATATGCTGCATTAAAAATTTATTTATTTCATCAGTTGTAATTTATATTTACATAATCACGATGTTTATCCCTGAAGGGATAGGCAGAAGCGCAACTGGTGCATCCAATTTCCGCCGTGTATTCCATACCATGGTGTGATGAGTGACTAGCCTATCGCCATAAATTCCATACTCCCGAGTAATACTGATTACAAAAACCAAATATCAATGCGTCATACGGGAATTGATCCCGAGACCTCAGGTCTGCAGTCGTACTGTATTACAACTACGTCACCGAGGCATTCAATTAAATTATTACACCACGAGTGACAAAACATAGACGTTAAATCTCATAAATCCAGTAATTATCACAATAGTTATTTATCTATTTTTTATTCATAGGAAAATCAACGGTTTACACGTAACAAACATTGCTTCAGTTTTCTTAGAATATGGTACTGTTCTTAATGATTTTTTATATTAACGCGAATGTTAGAAATTCATATAAAATTATTTTACGGATTTTATCGCGGAGTTTTATATTATAATTTTATCGCGACGTTTAGAAGACTTCACAGCCTTCGTGGTCACAGGCCGGACCTTAAAATCGGTACAGTTCTTATGTGCTTACCAAATAATAATAATAATAGAAGTAGCAACATTTTATTATGGCACATAGAAGATTAATGTTTTTGTTATTTAAGATAATGTATACAAATTTAAACATTAATATAAACCATTAAAGATATGTTACATAAACTTATTTTATAAATTAATCTATTAAGTATACTTCTGGGGCCTTATTCTCTATCCCGCACGTTATTTTAACAGTGCGTAACAAGCACGTAACACAACGCATAATGTTTAGGACTATAGAAATTTGGCTTACAGAATACAATTTCACGTACATTTCTCGAAGATAACATGACACAGCCGCGTTACGCGTTTACACTATCATACAGAATAAGGGCCCTGAAATCGAAACAGGAAGCAAACGCATCTGTCATATATAGACACGTTCTTTAAATCACACCACGGGACAAATATTAGTTCAACTCACTGATAGTTTACGAGTTACACATCTGCTTACCTATCACAGACAGCCGTGGGCTTAAGTTATGTTGTGAAAAAGAATTTAACCAATTTACGGTATACGCTACAATCATATTTAGGCAATCAAAACATGTGTAAGCGTGTATTACAACACGCCATTTGTAGGTCGCTCACGACAAATAAAACCATATTAATAGTAAACATTGACATAGTAAATTATGTTTCTCGTTGCGATAACGTAGGGCACGGTTTTCATGACCCATATAGCATCCCATGAATTGTCTTGGAGTAAAAGGTATCAATGAGCGAGAAGGAGATTGCCCCAAATGATACATTAGAGTTCTGCGGCGTGGTGGTGTGGACGGTATCCAATCCATCATTTTGATGGTAGAAACACCGAGAATAACATAAGTAGATATGGATGTGACACTACCGGTGTTATTGTCGTCGTTGGTAATAAACTCAGCGGTTTATTACCACTAGATTTTTCTCGCGATAATGTTCGTTTAAAAATCTTTTGTTTTAATAAAAATCCCTTGAGGATTGTAAACTGTTAAGCGATATAAAGTAGTCTATGTTATGTTAAATATAAGTTCTAGACTTAATTCTATCTGTGTGCTAATTTACGTTTAAAAACCTCTAACCTAAACATCTACATACATTTTTGCACTTAACAATATTATTAGTAGGATTTGTTAATTCTTTACTTGCCACGGAAAAGCAAACACTACCTTACTTCTAAAGTTAATGCACAGCGTATTAACACAATCGATAGACGTATACCTCACCGACATGCAGATATATGCCGGCCCACCCTAATGGATGTGACAGCGGCTGACCCGTAACGAGCTATCTACGTTATATTGGCGTACATACACGTGCTTCTACATGCTCTCTCATACGATGTTTACTCATAACTTGCAACGACTCTAGTTTTTCTTATTTAATTTATTTTTATTGTTTTGAATGACGAGACGAGCTTGCCGTTCGCCTGATGGTAAGCGATACTGCCAAGACATTGCGATGGCAACGACGCCAGCGGCTCTCACATATGATTACCTTTGTACGAATTACGAATACTTCAAATAGTCTTAGGAACTGACTGATTTCTTCTCTCCATATTATTTAAACGCGTAGAAGACCATGGCCTACAGGATGCATTGGATAGTGGAAGACATATCCTCTGAAACAATACACTTGTTACAGACTATACTGCGCCGCAGTCATCGGCACGGGCTATGTGGCATACAGCCAATACAAACAGAACAAAGCTGATATGAAGGAGATCATCCAACTGAGGAACTACATGGCGGAACCCATCACACCCATAGACCAGCTCGAAAAGAATCCTGATGATATGAAGACGCAGATGGAACTGCTAATTCTAAGAATACAGGCCGAGTTCTGTAAAGCGTTGGAAAAAGAGGAAGACCAAGTAAGGACCATTGATCTTGATGGATTTTTAAGTAAAGCATAAATAACTATATATTTGTAACAACCACACTATTCAATCCTGCTGAAGTAATAAATAGAGTACAAACGACTGAAGAAACTTTGTAAAATGAGATTTTATCAAAGAAAAACTTATACATTCAAACGGGTCTTTGCTAAGTTATGCTAAAGTAGAGTTTTTTACGTGTCCAAAGACGATTTCATTAACTACAATCATGCAAGCTTTATTATATCTTACTTTCTGAGAAATACAACAATGATACAGGGTTATATTTATATTATAATTGAATATTACGTGAAGTTCGTCTCGTATATTTACACATAATATTTGCTTGTAGGCGTGGGACGATGAGAAAACTGTGGACGATTATGATTTCGACAACGATATATTTTTACCATCCCCGGTATGAACACATTTTATTATGTAGCATGAACACATCTTCCCCTTCCAATAAAGCTTACATTTTTACAATAGAATAAATTAATTTCTAACATGAAAACACTCTCAAATACCATTACGTTTTAAATAAGGTAAAACCCCAACTGTATAGGCCTAAGCTTTCCCTAAGTAGCAGATGTCCCTTGGACGCTTAGATAACAGTCGCTCACACAAGGAACCACTGCACCGCTTTGGTTAATTATAGAAGCACCGTAGTGCTCCAATTTAAGTTGCATTTTAGCAAATAGTTCCTGGTAATTGCGACACTCAGTATTTCAGGATGACACATGCTAAAGTACAATGTTTTATTCGTAGTTCTCGATCGTATTATTGTTTAAAGTACCGGTTATAATTAGGCGAGAGAAATACTTGTCTGGTCATTAAGTTCACATTTGTATAGCAAAAATTTGCCAATGGACAAAGTGCTTCTTAGATCATGCTTTATGATAAGCTATGTCTTATGCTATATCCAACGTGCTAATTTAATGCTGTAACAGCATATGAGACACGTTAGGCCCATACTCTACAATAAGTTTTGTAAATAACAATGAAAACTTAAAACCATAATCCCATATCGTAACAAAATTGACAATATCACAGGAGGCAAAATTCAAAGTGGACAGATGGCAGCGCAAGGAAGGCGGCGGAGGCATCACGTGTGTGTTGCAAGACGGGCGAGTGTTCGAGAAGGCTGGCGTCAACATATCCGTGGTGTCAGGCACGCTGCCGCCGGCCGCTGTGCAGCAGATGAGGAGCAGGTACATACTGTAGAAAGCTATCTGTTAAGCATAGCAGTAAAAATGCTGCTTCGATTTTTTTTAAACACTGCAGCGGATAAATTGCTGCATGCGTCCATTCATAGAAATTAGCTCGCGTTGTTTCAAGGCGACTATTTTTCATCGAAAAACCAATATTGTATGGACTCTTGGTAATGTAGTTTTTCCCCAGGGGTAAAAAGCTTGAGAACGCGGAGCTGCCGTTCTTCGCGGCGGGCGTGAGCGCGGTGATCCACCCGCGCAACCCCATGGTGCCCACCATACACTTCAACTACAGGTACTTCGAGGTCAGGGACAAAGACGGTGAGTTGACAAACTATTACCGAATACTGTTGCTTTTGTAGCCTCACTTTCCACTACAAAATAAGCTGTACCATGAAAATCCTACAATCTTATTGGATTTGACATACATCTGTTCCGTGGCAATGTCGCACAACTCTGATGGAAACACAGCCTTATACCGCTTCAGGTGAAAAAAAAGATAAATAAACTCCCTATGCATCGATCGTTTTATATAAAGCTATCCATGGGTACAATAAGTATCGCAACTGCGACCACTCTTACGTTAACAAATCAAACCTTATACTGTTTCTACTACGACCTGTGTCACTTGTCCATGCCCTTATCAGTCAGTATGTTGTCAGGTGTGCAGTGGTGGTTCGGCGGCGGCACGGACCTGACGCCGTACTATCTGAACGAGGAGGACGCCAAGCACTTCCACCTCACGCTCAAGCACGCCTGCGACGCGCACGACGACACCTACTACGCTAGGTATGTATGCTTCCAGGTGGTAAGTGTCTCGTATTCGAGAGTCAGCAAGTATCACATTGCCTATTACTATCTTTTAGTTGCAGTTTGCAAACTTTTTCACGGATAGCAAGTTTATTAACTTTTATGAGACATACCTTATATTTTTGTCTCTGTGATGATGCTGTGTAGTGCCATGCAGTACTTTGTAATTTTAACTTCTGAAACACAACTCTGTGTAAATTTACATTATATGCTGTATTGCCATTAAAATGAATGCACACGCTTTATTGCCGTTAAAAGTAAATACACTGTACTCCGGCAAAATAAAATATCTCGTGTAAGAAAAGATATTAAAGTTGGCGATATGTAGGTATCTTACACTTCTGCCTACAATAAAAAGGCGTAAAATTCCGTTATTTTATTAATCTGTATTACATCCATAGATTCAAGAAGTGGTGCGACGATTATTTCTACATCCCACACCGCGGCGAGCGGCGCGGCGTCGGCGGCATCTTCTTCGACGATATCGACTCGCCAGACCAACAGTCCGCTTTTAAATTCGTCACCTCCTGCGCTGAAGCGGTCATACCCAGCTACATACCTTTAGGTGAGTAGCATAGACCTATGGAATAAATAGACCAGGGCTTACAAGACGTCCTGGTCTATCCCATAAACCTGATGAACATCTGCCGCATAATAGATAAAGAGTATCTACCAGAATTTAGCAAACTTGGTGCAATAACTTAAAATCTATGTTAGCATAAGAAAATGCTAAGCATGTGTGTATGTACATGGCCTTATGTTAGTTCTGGAACTATAAATAGTTGCCATGCATTGGCTTGCAAAAACTACCAAAGTAAAATCACGCGTGTAAATAAATTTATTTGTTGCAAATCGTATTTTATCTATATACTTACCTAAATGTCTGTTGAGTCCATTTGTCAATTCGTTGTTTTATAAATATTTAAACGAGTTTATGATTTACTAAATGTACTGTTAATGTCTTACAACTTAAGTTCTTAAATTATCGATTAATGTAAATGACTCCGGACACTTTATAAACGAAAATACTTTAAATTATGAACATCTCTACCAGAGTTTAAATGTTAACTTATATTTTAAAGGATCTATTAGTAATGAAAGTTCATTTGTTTCATATCATAAGTGAACAGAGTAAACAGTTTACGACAATGTCGATCTACGATTAATCAATTAACGAAAATAAACATATTTTGAGTAGCTTTAGTAATTATAAATATCTGCATAACAGAAAACAAAGGTTTTTTTTTATTAAGTAATAACAAAATATTAAAACCTATCGAAACTGACATAACCAATTTGATCCTTAGTTAAAAGACACAAGGACGACGCGTACGGCTACCACGAGCGCCAGTGGCAACTGCTGCGGCGCGGGCGATACGTGGAGTTCAACCTGATGTACGACCGCGGCACCAAGTTCGGTCTGCACACGCCGCAAGCACGCTACGAGTCCATACTCATGTCACTGCCTCTCAATGCGGTCAGTATAAATTCTTAATTTAAGAAAAAAAATAACTCCATGATCTGGTGGACAATTTAATATATAGAAAAAAAACCTCGGTGAAAATGTGGACGATGTGTATTATACTTACAATAAAGTTATTATCATTGTAAACATTGAAATAAGTGCTAAATACCTACACTTCTAAAATTCATCATCAAATAAATATATTTTATTATTATAAATCAATATGGTATTTTTACTACAGAAATGGGAGTACATGAATGTGCCGAAGCCGAATTCTGAAGAAGAGAAAATAATGAAAGTGTTAAAAGAACCAAGAGATTGGCTAAACTTAGAGAAAGCTCAGCGTGCTGCAGCATAGAACAGTATTTACATTGTATGGTTGTGGAATATGGGAAGTGTTATGTATTTTAGGTAATTGTGTATGATATAAATATTTTTATAAAGATCATTGAAAATTATACATTTGGAAGAATAAATTTGTTTTTTGAATGTTTATTTTACATTTTGTTTAATTTTTTTTATGCCTTTACCCAAAATTTTCTCGAAATATCATAGCTGTGAAATAACTTATTTTTAATTTATAATAAATTCTACCAGAACAATAACGTATTTGTGCATTGGCAACACTCGAGTTCGCCTGTCACCAAGTTGTCACTTTCGCGATGGCCGTAATGTTGTGAACGTGAACTTTTATTTTTGTGATACGTATGTGTTTATTTGGCATTTTTTATTAGTTCCATTTGTAAACACGCGTCACCATCGCGCGGCGCTATTTATAACTCTCTAGTGTAGAAGTGGCCGCAAAAATTTCCCGAAATGTTATAAAATATGTGGCGCGCGTAACGGATGCATCGTTTCCTACATACCTTTTCCATAAACGTAATGTAACGTTTGTTTCCTATGTGATGTTATTGCAAATCGGTGGCGGGTGATCGCGGAAGATGCCTTTCAAGCTGAAGTTGAAGAAGACGCGGCAGTACAACGTCGCGTCAAAGAGTCTGTTCGTGATCAGCGTGGAACTGCTGGACGGCGGTGTGGCGGATTGCACGCTGTCGGTGGACAGCTCGGGACAAGAATGCCTGGACAACGTGTGCCAGCGGCAGGCCGTCAACCAACCGGAGTTCTTCGGGTTGCGGTACATGAACCGCAGCCAGCAGCCCCGATGGGTGCAACTTGACCGCCCGCTCAAGCGACAGCTCGACAAGCATGCCTCCTCGCACCAGCTGTACTTGCGCGTCATGTACTACGTCATCTCGGGCACCAGTCTGATCACTGATGAAGTGACGCGATACCACTACTTCCTTCAGTTGAAGAATGATTTAATAGATGGTAGGATAATCTGCGATTGTCAGCAGGCTGTGGTGCTGGCCTCGTACAGCCGACAGGCGGAGTATGGGAACCATGATCGAGAGAGGCATACTGTTGAGTACCTGAAGAACTTGCTGACATTTCCCAAGCAGATGCTGGATGGAGGGCAGATTATCGATGGCAGTACCCTTGCGGAGACCGGAAGGCTGGAGTGGCTTACAGAAGCTGTTATACAGCAGCACATGGCCCTGCACAACATGTCACAGGTAGGGAAATGATTCATGTGTAGATTAAATCATTTACCATTAAGTGAGTCAAGTATTAACTACTCAACAATAAATGTACATATTTTGATTTTGAAAGTGAACATATTCCCACTGGGGTAGGCAGAAGTGCAATTAGTAAGTAATCTGGGAATCCCATATATCAATTGACTTAATTAATAATAAAAAGGATTATCCTAAATACAAAATGGTGAATATACAGGCTTACAAATTATACTAACTTCAGGTTACTCCTAATAAGTTATACATGGCCTCAAACAGGGTGGTCCCTGTTTTACAAAAAACAAACTGTTATATTTCATAGTCTTAGTAAAATTGCTTATTCCCTAAATTGTATTCCAATAACAATAAAATATACATAGCATTATATGTTATACTTTAATTGAATCACCTGAGTCTAGTCACAGTCAGACTTCCTAATTGACCTAATTGACACAAACTATATTAAATTAGAGCTCCTCAATTGCATACCTAGTGCAACTAATATTTAAATAGTTTTGAAGCATCATTACATAAAACAAAGTCTCCTGCTGTGACCCTCTGAGCTTTCGAAAATGTTTAACCCAAAAACTAGATAATTAAATTTGGTATGGAATTAGTTTCAAGACGCAGGGAAGGACATAGACTTTTATACCAAAAAATCTGTCATGCAGGTGAAGTTGTGAGCATACTATTAAAATTACATTTTAATTGTGCTATGTGTATATTTTTGAGTATATTGATTGATGGTTGGAACTTTTGCTAGAAAAAATCTATTTGTAAAACCATATCAATGGATTTATTTCTATATAACTATATTATATAAGAAGTCCATGAACACCACTTACCCTGTCGAATTACAAAGTACTAAATGATTGGGCATAATGTCTCATATTAACTCTTAATGCCATGTATCTACAACTATAATCTCCTTTTTTTAACAATTACTATCAATGATATGATGCATGGAAACCTCACCGAGTTTATGATTGCATCAGTTAGAAGAATAAACTGTGTATGTTTTAACAAATATGTAAAAATTAAGAAAATGGAATACAAAAACTCTTGCAACAATTAAATATGCCACATATAAACAATTCAGTATATTTACAGGCAGCATACATACATGTTATATCATATTCAATAACATTTTGTTAGACAATTATTTGAAATGTTGTTAAGAATGTTGCAAAAACCAAATTACATAGTATGATTTATTTAATAACTTGATGCTGCAAAAACTATGCATTAAAACTACATTAATTTGTATTGTTTAACATACTTTTATAAATTTGTATGATTACATACAAAATTATGTTTTTGTGTGTAAAACACATTAGCTATTTAATTAACAATGATTAATTACTTAATTGGTATATGTTAACTATTTGTTGTATTCCCGGAAATTTATATGAGGCCCCTTGTAGGTGGGAACGAGGAAAGAGAATAGACCAGTAGAGTCAATGATACTAGGTTTAATAATAGATCTATTATTATTTTAGGGCTGTATAGTCTTTCAGTTATGAACTGCATTAGAACTTCTATCCATTCTGAGTATATTATGTTCATAACAAAATCATTGGTATGACTTTATGGTAGGGTACTAGGACCCTACTTTATACACCTACTGTCTTACAGGTATAATGCAAAAGTCTTTGTTGCTACGAAATAAAGAAGTTTTAGTTGCATTTGAATGAACTAGTTTTTTTTATTCATAATTATGCGCACATTCACTAGCCACGAAAAAAGGCGTAAAATTATCAACTTACGTAATTGAATAAATAATATAAAGTATTATAATCTTTAAATATATTATTAAATACTGCGACAGTATTGCATACCATTCGTTCATTAATGTAAGGCTTGGTTCAGACAACAGTTACTCGAATTACATAAGGATGCATGACTTTAGTATAGTATAAAATCAGTTATTGGTATACAGTAATAATTCATAAGCCGATCGTAGCAATTGAAAAATAGCTCACTCTTCTCGACTGTTAGCTCTATGTATGTATATTTCATAGGGAAGTAAATGCATTTCAGGTTATAATTTTACGTTCGGCGTCATGTCCATGTCGAATCCACTAAATAATCTCTATATGCAATAATTTTTTACAGCTAGAAGCTGCCAAGCAAAAAGAAATCTATTGTAAAGTGGCAGGTATCCCCTAATCTCATCGAACCTAAGACCTCATTACGACAGCCGTAGTCAATACACAATGCAACTGCGCCAACGAGGCAGTCAATTTATTACTTATTTATATATGAATTGTTCCTTGAATTATGGTAAGAAGTGGTTAGATCAATAAAACGACCCTGCATTTAATTACTCGCCCGCTGTGGAATGTATCGATTAACTACAAAACAACTGTCGGTGTAAGGACCTTCACCTAGTGATCGGTTCCTTCTTCTCTTGGCATCACAGCAATAGATTTAATACGCATAGAATCATTGCTTTAAGATGTTTTTTTTTCTTTTTACCTCTTAAATTATGCCCAGCAGTAGCAACACGAACCAAAGCTGTGAGGAAAAGAAACTCCGCGCTTGTCATAGAAATATTACCTCATGTCGAGTCTTAAATTTCGTAGTAAGCAGTGGATTGCTACGATGGCGTAGTATCGCGTGAGCGGTAAGACCGCTCTGAGGTCCTAGGTTTGAATCAGAGGTCAAGCAAAATGATGTTGGGTTTTTCTGCTTAGTGTCAACCCGAGTCTGGAATTTGTGCCTTATATAGCGTTAGGCTTCTCCACTATCACATCATCGGAGAGTAAGTGGGTGCCTAAGTTGCACCGCCTCCGCACTTCGCGGTTAAAGTCTCAATGTGTGTTTGTTCTTTCAAATCGTCACCCAACAGTACTAGTAAATTGATACTTGAAAAAATAGGCAGATTCATGAACATACCCAATCGAAAGCGCATACATGAGACCTACCACGTAGGCACTAGATATAAGTCAAGCCGTCCATGTGCGTTGGAATATTTCCAGGACTGTATTCTCTGTATAATTTACGTTTTATGTCGAACTTCACACAAACAATTGACATCACATATTGTAATCAAAATTATCAGTAGGTATATTTGGTTCTTAATGGGGTTGATATTTATGGGCAGCTCGTCTCATCAATAACCTACTAATCATCATAAGTACTGTTATTATCATCAAAATGCGAAACATTTTGCGATGTTTGTATGTTAATTAGAAGGTTATAGAAACCGCTGAATTTAAAGCCATGTTCTAAATTGATAATGAACAAAAACTTTTATCCCATATGGCAAAAGGATCGCCCCCTATCACAACATGGGGCGAAACACACTTGGCGAAAAATAGGTGTCCTAATTACATCTCTGTCTACCTCTTTGTAAGTAAATGCGTGATGTGTGTTTTGTTTTTTACCTTTATCCCATAAGACTGTAGGTCTTTTCCCGCGAGAAAGACTTTTTAACGCCTACTAAACAATATTTCGAAGCCAACTTGGGCATTTCGCGATCTTGCTTCAATATAATACGATCTAATAGTAATAGTGGAGTACATGATTGCGATTCACAGTGCGTCACCATTAACAGTTCATCTGTTCGCGAATACAAGGAATTCTTACTGCGCTCGAATATTAAAAAGCGTATACACGACTAACTATAATTTACGAGAGCCTACAGTTTGTTGGAATGTAAACTCTAAATAAGTTGTTATAATACTAGCACCTATATTGTCGTTCTCCTGCTCACGGGCTTGTATGCATAAGAAAGCTATTAGCGATGACGCTAACCGCACTTTACAACACCAAAGCTAGTGGTTCACTGTTTTGTAAATAACTTCAACCTTGGTGAATAGGTAAGTTCACGCTATACCCAACACTTGCAGAACATACCCTTATCTGTAATGTTACCGCTAAAACTGACACTGTTTCTAATAAAAAAGTATAGACTCTGAAACTTCATAAAAGCAATGACTTGCTTGTACATTTGTGTACTCCCTCTGTATACTAACTCTCTAAGGAATAGGGCATCGAAAGACAAGGGCGTATAGGCGATGTAACACAATATGAGTTATACAATTAGCATAAACTACATCAACAACATTCATCTGTCGTGAATCATGCACCACAGATAATCGTACGGACACCGGTTATGTACATCAGCCCTATTTGTATATTAATCTATTTTGGATATTGTTATGATACTAGCTCTAATAATGATGGGATGCCCACAATTATAGTTCCTAACTAGGCGCCACTTGCTCTTGTCAATTTTAGAACGTCAAACATATACGTAAGCTCATAAATTCAACCGGAAATGGCTAAAAGATGCGCAACAGAAGTGATAAGTTACGTAAAGAAACTGAAATTCCTGTAATTTCCCATTATTAAACATGTTATTCAACTTTATCATGATATATAATTGTCAAAACAATGTTAACCTTTACACAACGAGAACAAATCTCACGAATGCATGCAATGCGTGGTTGGAAATAGAACAAGAACGACGTTATCACGGGGCGCTGATTACAGCTTTATCAGATAACGCGTGTTTAACGACGCCTTGTTAAGTACACACCTCTGCAATTATGAGTTATCAGTCACATGCAGACGGCGCGGGGAGACAGCCTTTCTATCTAGAATGGTCGAGGCGCCTGCTGCTCTGAAATGCGGCAAAATGGCTTATTTACCATTGGGTTTTCCGATCATTACAAATCCGGCGTACTGAAATGCCGTGGCCATCTTTGAAAGAAGCTCTAGGCTCTCGAGTTCTAATAACTCCTGCTATCCGAATTTAATGAAGCGATGATTAAGTTTGTTCGTTAAATATATCGACGTACTTATAAATACAAATTACTGCCATGAGATCGTGATGAAAGAAAAAACCCAACTTTATTGATGAAACTAACTGTTCATTGTTGATTAGAATTTGCTTCATAGGAGCAGCTAAATATCATGCTGATTAACATTCGATACCCTAGACAACCTGCGTAGGACTGAGGGACTCACCAGTGACCGATGAGTCGACAATGATACACGAGACCGTCCAAAGGTAAACTTAGCTTTAGAATCTAGAACAAATATTTGTTTCTGGTTAAAGATTTTGGAGACCATCGAAAGTCGCTCGTAGCTCCCGTTCCCATGACACAATTTTACAAATATTTTTAATAGACATTTTGCGTGCTGAATGCCTTTTAATGTTGACTCGGATCCGAAAGAAAACCTTCAAACTCCTGACCTTAATCGGGACCAATTGAATTAGTTGCCAGTTACCACGAACGTCTCGTGACTCTCCATGCAGATAACAACTATGTACGTTTATTGGAGGTAGGTCTCTCACATGTGGGAGTCAGCCTGAGGTACCACCGCAATGTCTATTTCTGCCGCCAAGCAACAGTGTTTAGTCAATATTGCGTTCCGGTTAGAAGGACATTACAGCCAGTGTAACTACTGAACATAATATAAGACTTAACATTTCATGTCTCAGGATGGCGAGCGCAGTGGAATACCAAACAAAACCTTTTTTATTTAAAGTGTTGGATGGTATTTCTGCTGTTTATGGTCGTATCGCTTGCTATCAGGCGAACGGCAAGCTCGTCTGGTCATTCAAAACAATTAAAAAAAAACATTTTTTGAATAATATGCTAGAGCAACGATCTGGCTTAGTCTACATACAGTATTAAAACCTGGATGTTACCACTGTTTCATATATGAGTCAGCTTGACCTGAAAGTTTTGTGTTGTTTTTGGAAAGGAAAATAGAGCGAAAGGAACAAAGATTCCCTCTGCCTATGATTTAATGGAGGTGGTTGTGATCACTAATAACCATTACGTTTGCTACTTATTACCATGACTAACGAACTAATTTCTTCTGACAAGTTGATGCTTTTATTAAGGGCAAAATCTTTCACTTTCGATGCAAGTTTTTTATAATAGTGATGAGTGATGAAGCTTCATAATGTAGATTACATGAGCTGTTGTTACGTTTATGTGTGGAATGTGAGAAAGTGTAACAAACCGATAAACTCCAGTCTAGTGATTTCTTATGTTTACGCGAATGTTTGACATAGAATTAACGGATATTTTTCTGTCCGTCACAAGACCATGAACGCTGCAGTCTTCAAAACATCGGAAGTAAAACATTAAACATACTCATTTATCGCGAAATAATCCGTTAAATAGATATTCAAGTCCAGTACGATGCTATCACAAAATTGCCCTGAAAATGATGACTAATTATTATTGAAGTTATATTTAGACTAAACATATGATATCTCAGACAAGCGTAGCACAGTGCGATGCAAACGGTGTTCGAAGTCTTGATGATGTAACTGTATAATTACTGCCGGACGCACGATTTACTTGTTTCATCAATCATACTAATAAAAAAACTCTGCTAATGCATTCACTTCATTCGCAGGCACAAGCGGAGGAGGGGTTCATCACGACGTGCCAGCAGCTGCGAGGGTACGGGCAGGAGATGTACACGGCGCACGAGCAGGCCAGCGACTCGGAGGTCACCATCGCGATCTCACTCACGGGCATCACGGTGCACAAGGACAACACCGATACGCCGCACTTTTACAGGTGAACGCTAGTGAGGAACACTTAGGCCGTGGACATATTAGGCAAAGTGTTTTCAACTTACTGCTACCTAATTCTAAGATGCAAAATTGAATGCAAACTCTTCAAAGATTCCGCGGTAAATCGGATGTTCCATCGAGTACGTAATGTATTCATCGGAGGTCAAACACGTCAGGTTTGACAAACTGTAGCGACGTTAAGTAGGGTCGGAAGCCTTACGCGCGGTATTAAAATTTAGTCGCTCAACTTACCACAACTATGAAATCTTATTTAAGTTACACTGAACGTGTGAACTATGACCTACTTCAGGATATGATATTTAATATAGGTGATTTTGTTTTTTTGCGCCTAAAACACGTTTTTTTCTGGTGATATCATCGCATCTGTAAGACTAGATAAATGTAATACAATGTTATACCTAAAACAAGTGTTAAAGTCGCCTGATGGTGACATAATTATAAAAACCGTACATGGATTGATATGCCAGACGTAAAGAATGTTTACGTCTAGCGAATTAAATAGTTAGAATAGCTGTAACTAAGTATTAGGACCCCGAACTGCTCGATGGAAGATATTTAACTAGTCATGTAGCCCAATGACTGCCACGGTGGCGTACCTAATTGTATTTCGTCAGCGCTCTGAGGTATCTGGATCAAGTCCAGTGCGATAGGTTCGTCCCCCCTATCACATCATGGAACCAAACACCTTGTTCATAAGTACGTTACTTAGCTGCACCTCTGCCTAACCTTTCGAGAACAAAGTCGTGATATGTATGTATTTTTTTACATCACCCTCAATAAACACTCACGCGCAGATGGATGGACATAACGAACGTGATAAACCACAAGCGCACGTTCAGCATCGAGTGCCAGAAGCAGAGCGAGTCGGCTTCCTTCACGCTGACGAGCCCCGAGGACGGCAAGTACGTGTGGCGCATGTGCGTGCAGCAGCACACCTTCTACATGAAGCACCGCGCCGCGCTCTCCGAGCCGCCGCCGCAGAGGCCCGAGCACAGGACCAACTTCCAGGTAAACTACTAACAGGGAATCGCTGTACTTCACCACCGAACCAACTAAAGTAACCAGATTCTAGCTATGATCGTTTTACCGCCATTTTTAGTAATACAATCTCAAATACATTTTTCGACCTATCTCAAAAATGGACCAATAAACACAGAGTTTTTCTTGACATGGTAGCAAATGACATTTTTTTATTATTTTTTTATTTTGATTGGATTATTCTCGAAAACGAATTGAGTTTTTTTGTTTGATATGCTTACAAACGACTTATTTTTATTATTTTATTCTTACCATGAACTCTTTATAAGTAGTTAGGATAGATTGTTGGAATCGGCTGTTAATAGATTGGTGCTACTACAGAATGGTGGAGAAATAGGCTAAACAGTGCTCTGGTAGCTCACCAACTATTGAACTCATGGACCCTTTTTTTCATATGGAAAACCCTCATGAATTCCCGCCTACTAGTGGTAAGCAAGGTATGCCGGCTAATGACCCCATGTTAGTCAAACTGCACCTTGGTACAGCTCAACCAAACTCATGGACATGGCGTCACAATAATCTCTTAAGATCTCAAATTGTTACATATCACCGTTATACAATAACCCAGTTATATTTCCTTCGCCAAGTATTGGTAAAGTTACCCTAAAATATGCAAAATCATTTAACTTTTCTGATTTAAATTTTTACCGTATTCCGGCCAAGTTGAAATCACTATTGGTAAGTGGGTGATTAGGTTTCGAAGTTTTCACAAATCGGTTCCGCGGCAAGTTTCAATTTCAATCGTTGGTGAAATTTGGCCTGCGTTTGTCAAAAGTTTAATTTTCATACTAGTATTCGTCAATGTTACATTGAATATCATACGTAATTGTCATAACTTAAATATTCAGTATGGTTGGAGGATTACGCTCAATTGATTCGTATTTTATAATAAATGATGAAACTACAGCAAAATTTCATACCCAGATACTCTCTCGGTTAATTCACCTGTGTTTATTGAATCGATAATCTCACGGACATACGGATCGAACCGTAGACCTCTAGATTCTCATCTTATGTATTAGTACGTTGCCACTCAGCTATTTACTTTACAAATAAACACTACAGACTAATCTAAAGCGGCAATTACCAACTAACAGTTTTTTTGCATATGACAATGAATTATCAGGGAACTGATGTTTATTTCCTCTTTGTAATTTATTATTTGTTGCATAAGTTAACGACTTAATCATAGCGCGAAATCACAATTAGCAAAATTAACTACTTACATCTATCAAGATATTAGTTTTTTTCGACTTTTTATGACTAATTAAATAAGGATGACGGTACGCGTCATTGTAAACCTAGTCTTCCAAACCATGTGGTTAGTTTCAGTGTAACATTGTAGACTACAGAAAATATAAGTATGCGTAATTTATTATAATGATTCTTTTTGTTTACGCCAATGTTAGACATTAGAATAAAATAAAAAATATTTTCGTCAGCCCCGCGCCCAGGAAGGCTGTAAAGTGTTCGAGACGTCAAGAGAAAATTTAATATAAAAACCGCGATAAAATCTGCAAAATAGTTTTGTTTTGTTATACGTAATTTATTAATATTTAACTGAAGGGTTGTATAGAGTGTAGTGCAAGAAATATTGCCTTCTCTTAGTAATCAAGTTGTGAATGACGTCTCACCAGGCGAGCTGCTAGCTCGTCTCGTAATTAGTTGTAAAAAGATTTCCTTTGAGAAAGTATGTGTTTATGCTCGACGTAAGCGATGCGCCACGGACGATTAATTTAATTAATACGTTAAATAATAATTACTGCGGCACGTGGCGGCGGGAGGTATGCGTCCGCGCCGCTGTGTCTCCTCATCTCGTAGAAGATCGGTGTTCATAACAATGCACTCACGCGATTGATAAATAATGAGAAACGTACATATTATGATCTACTTTGTTTTACATAAATGACGTGAAGAGCAAGTCGAAATTTCATTATAATAAATCGACGCTTGAAAGGCGATAAATATACGGAAAATGAATTATGTAAATATTTTTTCCGTCATTTGATCTAGGTTTTGTAGGTAGGACAATTTTAATAACATTAGACTATATCTTTATAAAATAAAAAGTTTATTTTTTATGAGTGTTTCCTTTCAAGCGTCGATATGGTTGTTCCATCTATAATCTGTATCTATTCTATTATATAAAGCTGAAGAGTTTGTTTGAACCCGCTAAAATCAGGTACAACTAAACCGATTTTACTTATTCCACTAATAGGAAGCTACATTACTCCTGAGTACTATGGGCTACTTTTTGTCCCTGGAAATATTTATCTGAAAACTTTTTCTCGTACACTGAGCCGCTGGCAAAAGCTATCTTGGGTAAATCAGAAAATATAATTTCCATAATGTAATAATTGAAGTACAATCAACTTTATCTTATGTCTAATAAGGGGGCCACGCAGCAGTGGCGAAAGGTGAATTTTCCGAAAGGTAACCTGACACATACAGGTACTAATATGTAGGTATAAACAGGGCCTGCAAAGTCTTCTAATGATAACTAGTTTCTACATAATAATAAAAATATCAGCCCTGTATTATATACTTGCCCACTGCTGAGCACGGGCCTCCTCTACTACTGAGAGGGATTAGGCCTTAGTCCACCACGCTGGCCTAGTGCGGATTGGTAGACTTCACACACCTTCGAAATTCCTATAGAGAACTTCTCAGATGTGCAGGTTTCGTCACGATGTTTTCCTTCACCGTAACAGCGAACGATAAATTCACAAAGAATACACACATGATTTTTTAGAAAAGTCAGAGGTGTGTGCCCTTGGGGATTTGAACCTGCGGACATTCGTCTCGGCAGTCCGTTCCACACCCAACTAGGCTATCGCCGCTTTCAAGTTTCTACATACATCCGACTAATATTATAAATGCGAAAGTTTGTCAAAAGTCCTTCACGTAGGCGAAGCCGCGAGCAAAAGCTAGTTCTACATAAAGGGAAGCCGGTAGGAATCGGGTTATATTGTTAAAATAGCCGGCTAGAAGTTTACCATCTAGATAGGGAGAAACAGAGAAGAACGTCTCGTCATTCGGTGATTGTATATAAAACTATTACTGCGCGTCGCAAGATGAATGTCCCGCCTTACTCTCTCGCATTCATTCACTGCGCGTTGTTTATTAACACCGCATAGTTGTAGGAAACGCGTCCGTTGCACCGACTCGAGATCGACGCATTCTGTTTAGTGAGGTATTCTATTTACACGCGGCCGTGTCCGCTCTGCGCCGTGGTGGTGGCGTGAGGACGTCTCAGAAGTTGAGGTAAATGTCAACTTACAACTATCAGTGTCACACAGATGCTCTTCTGATCGGAAAACTGGTTGATTTCAAATTAGATTTAAAAAGTGTTCTACAGTCGAAGCGGTTTTGTTGTGTACTACGTATAACTTAAGTTCATGGACGGCCATCTTTTAGATTTAGCTACTAGTACGTCTGCCGACATGAGTAATCACTAATCCGATGCATAGTGTTTTTGTTCCTTTTAGCTAAAGAGTTTCGTGATTAAAGTATTTATTCTTACACTGCTGGATTGACGTATCGTGACGTCCATATCGTCGATCGTCACTATGTATAAACTAGTACTAAAAAACGTGCGGATCTGGCACATCCCGGCGACGCCATAGCAGTCTTCAACTCGGAACAGAATTGTGCGCATTCTTCCGATAATTATGGTGAAGCCGCGCGCACGGTGAAAGTAATGTTTTTATTAAACTTGAGCACTTATAGCGTTATGCAAATATTGTGTTTTTGCTATTACGTTACGTTGGAGTTGTTGGTAAATAAATGTGTGCGATTTTGTTTGTCGACAAATATTTGTTGATATCGTGATGTCTTATACTAAATATTTGAGATTCAGCAGGTATGGAAAGAGAGATAGGTTATAAATTTATTGATAACTAGCGACCCGCCCCGGCTTCGCACGGGTGCAATGCTGACTATTTAATAGATGTTATTATTACACATATAAACCTTCCCCTTGAATCACTCTATCTATTAAAAAAAACCTCATCAAAATCCGTTGCGTAGTTTTTAAAGATTTAAGCATACAAAAGGACATAGGGACAGAGAAAGCGACTTTGTTTTATACTATGTAGTGATGAATGGATATAAGGAGTTGGTTGTCTCCAGGAGCACGGGCTGTCGGAGAGCCGCGAGGAGCTGGACGTGCGGGAGGCGGTGGGCGCGGGTGTGTCGGGGGCGGCGGGGGTGGCGGCGGGCGCGGCGGGCGCGGCGCGGCTGGAGCCGCTGACGGCGGCGCACCGCGCGCACTCCACGTCGTGCCTCGAGCTCGCCGAGCGACACCAGCCGCAGCCGCAGCCGCTGCACAGGAACAGGTCCGACGCCAGATACATTACACCTTCACTGAACACATACCCACACAGTAATAAACACCAAATGATTGTCAAAACACTAATTATTTACTTAATTGTAAATATTATTCATGTTCACGAGCAGTGACGAATGCCATCAGGCGATTGGCGTTGTCAGTTAAAAAAGAAGGAAAACATTTATTGGCTAACGGTTGGGTGGTAAACAATATTTATAAGTATTTATAAGTGATAAAAGAAATATTACATTTTTTAGTTAGGTAGGTACCTACACTTATGAGGGACTCGTGAGTACTCAGATATCACCCACGGATGGTATTTATCCCACTACAGCTGTGCCAAGAAGATCTAGATCAATATATATCAAACAGTAATTTATTTTACAACAAATATAATATTTTTTATCTACCTTTAAATATACTATTTAATAATCTTCGTAATACCAATAAACTAACTAAAACCTAACCGCCAGGGCCCTTCTACCATCATACCGGCCAGCACCGGACTACGAGACCGCCATCCAGCAGAAATACGCGCAACAGAGAGCGGAGGCCCAGCTCCGGTACCAGAACCACCACTCGCACTCGCCCATGGTGACCACGGCCTCGAAGCCACTCATCTACGGCTCACACCCCGACATCCACCGCGTCCACTACCCCGATGTGACGCGACATACCATTAACCAAACCGCTGAAGACTACGCATACGGACTGAAGTTCGTAGGACCAAATTATCCGTTCGCAGTGAACCCAAACGTTCAGACCGATCTCAACCAGCTCCATTACGTGAACGTATACAAACCGCCTCCTCCATACCCGTCTAACGGCTTAGCCTCAAACTCTACTCCAGATTTAGCAGTGGCGAGTCAAGCCCTCAATTACCATAGAGGTTATATCAACTCGCACGTGTCAGGGTCCAGTCCGGACCTGGTGTCCACACGGACCGCATTAAACAGGCCGTATTTGGGGTACATAAATAACAGTCACGTGAACTACGGGCGAGCGGTGATGCCCGGGACCCACGGCACTTACAACAACCTAGCTTCGGTGTTAGAGCCCAAGCCCAGGATCATCATCGACCCGCACCACATATCCGACAACATACAGAAAGTTTACGACGAGCGAGGGAACATCATGTACTCTATGCCGATGCACAGGATACCGTACCAGACGCATTTAGTCCTACCGCAGTCGCAGATCAACAACAACACCCAGGAGCCTATCTACGAGAATGTTCCCCTCCCCTGGCATAGCGAAGGGAAGATGACCATGAGGGACAGGGCACAGAGCCTCACCACCACTGACGAGATCGCCAGGCTAAACGAAAGAAACAGCAGCCATAATACAATAAACAACCACCGAAATTTATCAAAAACGAACCTTAACGTGCCGAATTACGTTTCAGTTAACGTTGACCCGGACAGTCATTACGTGAACGCTCAAATCATTAATAGGGTCAGGGAGACGAGTGTTCCCAAAGAACTGAACGTGTCTAATAGGTCGATAAATAAACCGGATGAGTTTGAAAACGTCACCCTGTCGGTCGACCGGATGTCGCTACAGCAAGACGACAAGGAATACGACGAGACGCCGTACCAAAGTCTTTCGACGCACAAGGTGTCGAGCACGAGCGACAACGTGACGTCCATATCCGTGCCGGATATACGCGTGCAAACCGACAACAACACGTCGCACAGCAGCGCGGCGGACAGCGCCATATCGAGTACGGTGATGAACTCTACCGTGAGTGTTACTGCGGAGTCGGACACTAGTGGGGTTAGTGGGGTCAGTGGGGTCAGCGGGAAGGAGAAGAAACGGCGACGGTGGGGCATGTTCATGGGACGGGATAAGAGTGATAAAAATGCGGTGAAGAGCGCCACGTTAGGCCGAGACCGCGCCAAAGCCGCTCCTCACGCGGTCCACAAGCACCGCTGGTCCACCGGACTGCCCAAGTTTCAGCCGCTGCCGCCCAGCATCACCAAAGAAACTATGGTGAGTAATATAAATATGGAAGATGTATATAATTTTTAGTGTAATTTCAGCAATAAAATTAAATGTAATACTTATTGATACTACAGCACTAATATCTCAATAAATTACAATATTACAAGGGCCATGAAACGAAAGACAGCATGCTGTTCAATAATTGTTAATTGCAAAACGAAGCTTCATTCTTTTTGTTATCGACATATCTAAACAAATCCAATAATACTCATGATTGTCACGACCGTCAATAAAATGAAGCATTAAATTTTCGAACTAGTTTACGATCAATGAAAGCTATTTATACGAGTTAAGCACATCGCAAAAGCGATCTGCGAGCGGCGGCCATCTGCGGCTGATAACGAGCTGATGCAGGCGCGAATATATCGTGACTAATCCTAGTACACCTTATCAACGACGTATTGCAACATTTATAATGTACTGAAAATATATATTGAGGCATTTGTGTAGACTTTTCATCCATTACTAGATCTCAGGTATTTAGGTACTCTGAAGCCGCTTGAGTAATTACTATCGCTTTATTTATTTTCATTGAGCTATTGTGTGCAAATATTCAAATCAATGTCTTAGTGTGACGAGTGTCACTGCCTAGTAATATTTAAATATTATATTTTTCGTTGATGTTGAACGTTTATTACTCTTTATGAGGGGTCGCCTTTACCATTAAGTGACTTATCTCGTCAATAAGTCATATTTTTATAATCGTCATACTATATTAATTACAGCTTTATTACTATACAATGTTGTAACAGTGCCATCTATCGACAACCAAACAATTTTTGTTGCAGTGCCAAATCCTGGAGCGCAAGATGTCTGAGGAGCAGCTGTCGTTCGCGTTCGAGCAGATCCCGAAGGGGCGCGAGGGCGCGGGCGAGGGCGAGTTCCGCACGGCGCTGATGCCGCAGCACGCCGCGCTCAACCACGGCGACCGCCTGCCCTACGAGGACAACCGCGTGCGCCTCCATCCCACCGCCGCCAACCCGCACGGCTACATCAACGCATCGCATATTACGGTAAGTAATCATTAGTTTTTCATCATCATTTCCGTTCTTTAAACCATTCTACTTTTGGTCCTTCGACCTGGATTAAGTTTCTATTACTCATCAGCATAATGCTGATAGAACAGGTGCATCTTTCATGATGATTATTTATTCTTGTAATTGGAGTTATTGCGATCATTTTATGTTATATCTAACTATTAGATTTGTACGTAATATGAGCTTAATATGATACATTGTTAGAAAATGAAATATGCGAGGTTTTATCACTGTATACAGATGACGGTGGGCAGCTCGCAACGGTTCTACGTGGTGGCGGCGACGGGGTCGGGCGCGGGGGCGAGCACCGGCGCGAGCACGGGCGCGAACATAGCCGCGAACACGGGCGCGCACGTGTGGGAGTGCGTGTGGCAGGTCGGCGCGCGGCTCGTGGCGCTGGTGCAGGACGCGCCGCCGCACTACCTGCCGCCGCCCGGCGCCGTCGCACACTACGGCGGGTTCCAGGTACACATAAATAACGTTATAACGTCTACATGGCGAAGTTTTAATGTAAACATTATATGATGTCACTAAGTAGTAACTAAGAATTCCTTGAGAAAACCCATGATGATAATATTTAGTCGTTTTATTAAATGTTTTGGAATCGGTGTTCTTCGTATTTATAATTCATTTTACTTTTTATGTATTCTAATAAAATAATCAAACTATCGACACCATATAAAGTTTTTGTAGAAGTAAAGGAATATAGGAAGTAGAAGTAAAACACGATATTGTTTTAGCATTTATGTATTTTTTCTTCGAATAATATTTTCTTTTTTTGTTATTGTGTGTAAAATAGTGTTGGTGTAAGTAGTGTGTGTGCGCAGGTGGTGGTGGTGTCGCGGTCGCGCACGCGCTGGGGCGCGTCGGCGCGCGTGCAGGTGCGCGCGGCGGGGCGGGCGGCGCGCGCGCTGTGGCTGGTGCAGTTCGCGCGCTGGCCCGACCACGCGCCCGCGCCCGCCGACCCCGCGCTCTTCCTCGGTCAGCCTTACTGCGTTACTGTATTACTGTGCTATGTTAATATCAGATCTCACTTAATTTCATTACTTATTTAATTATTACTAAATTTCGCATCGTATTAAACAGTACGTTATAATGTATAAGAAGTATTCAAATCTCTAATATAAAATGTATTCTGAGATATGTACGAATATTCAGACCCAAAACATTATTATGGGTGTCCCTTGAAGCCGAGACCTTTAACGCATTGACTGTTGCGCCAAAACAATGAACTGTCCACCAGTCCGTTTGGTAAGAAAAACAGCCTTAGATAGATATAAATCACTTGCCTGTTAGCTGCACGCGCGATACGCCCAATAAACAATTGTAACATGAGCCACAATCGATGAAAAGTGAAGTAGTTGGGTATGACATGTGTGTTGGTGCGGCGCAGAGTTCCTGTCGGAGGTGTGCGCGCTGCGCGTGTCGTGCGGCGCGGAGGCGGCGGCGCTGGGCGGCGCGGCGCCGGGCGGCGCGGGCCCGCTCGTGCTGTGCGACGCGCGCGGAGCCGCCCGCGCCGGCACCGCGCTCGCCGCGCATCTGCTGCTCGACATACTCGACAACAACCAGGTCACACACAACTGTAACTTCTCTTTGTAACGGGCACAGTCATATGAACCCACTGCACTTGATGGTAAACGAGCACTTCAAATTGGCTCATTTGACGAGAGGTGATTATGCCTCACCGGTCTATACGATTATTTAGCCTGTTTGAAACTGCATATGCACAGGCTGAACTCGGAATTCAATTCACTCACATGAGTTACAAATATCCTACTACCAGAAAAATGCTATCTTTGTCCCCCGTCTGCCCTTTATTACACTCGACTGCAAGGTCAATTTAATTCAAATTTCACACAATTATCTGCACTTGTTCAAAACGAAATAAATAAATTCAGGAGCTGGACATACCGCATACGATCAGCATGTTGCACCAGCAGCGCGCGAACCTCATCGAGAACGTGCAACAGTATCGGTTCCTACATCAGCTACTACTACAATATCTCAAGCAGTCGCGACTCATATAACGAACGATACCTACATACGAGTATTATAATGCTTAGTGAATAATGACGCAATACAAACATGTTACTCAAAATATAATAATTACATTCGAATTTAAACCATAAAGTAACTTCGTCTTAACAAATGTCAAACGATTGTATTACGTACATTGTGTTATTAGTTTCCAATATTTCTTCAAAAAGAAGAGACATTTTTATTCTAAATTTAATAAAACTTTTGTCTACTTTTAGACATATTTTGATATTCTACCTAAATTTTATGCCTTAAAAAATTTAAAGATGTCTAAAATAATTCTACATTCGTAAACGAACATGATTGTATTGTGTTATCATTCGCTATAGCATAACGAAATGAATTTATAACCTCATATCGAAATGTATTATTATTTGCGTCCAATAGTGAAAATGTATAAAGCCTACCGCTATACTGCATAGCATTATAGGCTTGATAAATGTGTGTCTGACCTGTGTATATGGTACCTCAAATTGTTTGAATGTTAAGCAAATAATTTTGTTAGGCCAAGTCCTTGTAAACCACCGTTTACTTACAATTATAACATTTGATATTACTCGAGCAATAACACTTTCAAGCAATTATATTAGATTTTCAGTGGAACTTTCAGATAATTAATATACGTAACAAACTGACACACATATTCACAAACAATACTATGAGAATGCACAGTGCGCCTGAACGCATAGTATCGGCTACTTCACAGCGTTATTTGGCTTTGTTCAGTTCTGTTTATCTGACAGCCTACTGAAGTGAAGTTGTATCTCAATATTAGCAAATCACATATACACTGCGCTTACGCACTGCGAATGCTATAGTGTCGAAAGTACTGAGAAACGGCGGTATTATCACAGCATTGCGTACTTAGCTAAGTCGCGTTTGTAAACATGGATTACAATACATGGGGCATTCCACGTGAAGCGGGCACGAAAAAAAACTCGATGTCTCAGATTTTCGTAATATTTGATTATGTTATACCTGTATATGTCCTCGATCCAGATACAAAATATTATTAAAGTATAAAGCCTGGTAAGCGAGTTAAAGGACTTTTAAGTTTTGACTGGCCGGCTGGTACACGCCACTTCGAATCCAATTATCAAGTTTTTAAATGTTACAATAAAATAAATAAAGCAATGAAATAAATACTTCATTTATTGAGCTTTTTATTGTATTTTTGAAATTGAAAAATGTTTTTTCTTTGAAAAAATATGTTTGAAAGTTTCAAACTTGAATTTCACAAAGTTGGCATATTTGTATTTTTTTTATTTTTTTTCTAAAAATAGCTACTATTGTATAGATAATCTCTGCGAAGTTTCATAATGGGCTGAGAAGTAGTTTAGGAGCTAGACCGATTACAGTGCCGAAGCGCGGCGGTCGCCAGAAAGAGCGAAGTAGTAAAAACTTTCAATTAAACTAAATACTTGCGATTAGACTATTTTATCATGTTTTGCATCGCTCTAACGATTCAATTACATCTAATTATAATATAAAAAAATATTTATATTACTGACGGTGCACAACAACATTTTAAAAAGATTTAATTGTATTAACTTGTTATATTTCAAACAGGATTGTGGTAAAGATGCAGAATTTCATTTTCGTGCCACTTCACATGGCAGAAGGGCAATTTGACGGTCTCAGTGGTAACCTAAAACGCCTGGAGACACAGGCTAGTTTACATAACGCATCAAACAAAAGCCTTCACGATACCCGACCGCTTATACATATAGGCTAGAACATCAATGCCACAAACTCATATTTATTATTACTACTACTATTTATTATTATTATTCATATATATTTTAATGTTTCAAACTTGTATTTCACAAAGTTGGCATATTTATATAATAACGTTTTTCTACTAAAATAGCCAATATTGTATATAGATTATCCTTGCCAAGTTTCAAATGTTGTTGTACACCGTCAGTAATATAAATATATTTTTTTATATTATAATCAGATGTAATTGAATCGTTAGAGCGATGCAAAACATGATAAAATAGTCTAATCGAAAGTATTTAGTTTAATTGAAAGTTTTTACTACTTCGCTCTTTCTGGCGACCACCGCGCTTCGGCACTGTAATCGGTCTAGCTCCTAAACTACTTCTCAGCCCATTATGAAACTTCGCAGGAATTATCTATACAATAGGAGCTATTTTTAGAAAAAAAATATAAATATGCCAACTTTGTGAAATTCAAGTTTGAAACTTTCAAACATATTTTTTTCAAAGAAAAAAAATCATTTTTCAATTTCCAAAAATACAATAAAAAAGCTCATTAAATGAAGTATTTATTTCATTGCTTTATTTATTTTATTGTAACATTTAAAAACTTGATAATTGGATTCGAAGTGGCGTATACCAGCCGGCCAGTCAATACTTCAAAGTCCTTTAACTCGCTTACCAGGCTTTACACTTTAATAATATTTTGTATCTGGATCGAGGACATATACAGGTATAACATAATCAAATATTACGAAAATCTGAGACATCGAGTTTTTTTTCGTGCCCGCTTCACGTGGAATGCCCCACATGTTAATTGACATAAGCAAGTATTTAGTGAAACATGTAGACATGTCTCGGTGAAATCAAAGCCGCGGCACACACCATCACCTGCTCTACAAAGCAGGAAGTCATTCCCAAACATTTTTATCATAAGCTTTCATAATAAACCAAAGGTCATCAATAGCTAATAAATTCTGGAAAATCGTTAACTTTGAAAGTTCTATTGAAAATTAGTTTAAGTTCTAAGTCACAGATTAAAATTTAACTTAACATTACTGTGAGGTGTTTACTTTGTGTTTCTACTAAGTATTTTATAGCAGGTAAGATATCCAGATTTCATTTATAGACTAGGTAAGGTTTGCAAAAAAATGTGAAATAATATACAAAGCACTTTAAATGATTTTATATTATTAACAGGTTAATATTTTTTACTGATAACTGTGTTACTTAATCAAGTCTAGGACTTAAATAAAAAAAAATCTAGTTCCATCTGTGTTCTGAAACGTTTTTGTAAATTGTTAACATTTAATTTTTTAACACATTTTTATTCAATGAACTTACATAGATTTGATTATTAACACATTCAAGTCACTATAACAGCACTGTTCACAAATAACTAATAAACCTAGTTTTTGTCTATTTACAGAGTTTAGTGCCTAAGTTGAGTCCTTAAAGATCTACGATGAGATTTCTACAGTATGACTGAGATAAGGAACCACCTTTGTCTAGTGATTTTGTATATTTTGTATTTATTACCAATGTATTTTCGATGTAAAATAATTTGTATGAATATAATGATTTATTGCACGTTTAGTATTATAACTAATAAGTGCCTGAACTGTAAATTAACTATTTATATAATTCCTTGTAATTTTTTGAGATTTTTATTATTATTATGAATTTTAAGTGAGAATCATGTGCCTTATAGGAGATTATCTGCGATCTGATGAAATTTTCTTGTGCCTTTATAGTGTTAGTGTATTTTATGTCTAAACATCGTGTTTAGTATTTGGAAGTATGTCGACGTCAATTTTATTCGAAGGAAAGATGGCTTCTCATGTTTGGTAATATTGATATTGTTATATTTGATATAGCATGCGGTTTCATAATGCTAATGTAGTAAATTATTATTGCAAAAGAGTCTGTGTTATTGAAGACCACATATCGTACGTATTTTACTGCCATGTTGAACAATTTGACAATTGTGACCTTAAATCAAAGCACTATTACAAAATTACAGCATTGTTTAAAAGACTGCCGTTACATTACATACTTATTTTACTGTTAGTTATTTTCTTCCAAAAAGTGAGTACTAACGTAAGTTACTGCAGCCAACTAATAATGTTTGTATTAGTAAATTGTGGGTAAAACTAACTTAGGTAAGTAAAACTTATAAAAAGTAACGTTAGCCCAAAATCTGTACTAAAATTCAAAATTTCAATATTTTTTTAGTAATTGTGAGTTACGCCATTTTTATGTACTATTCTACAATGATCACTGTCATTGAAGAATTCTGGGCAATAAAAAAAATAATGCTAAGCGCATACTGAGTTGTAGCCGGCGTCAAATAACTATATACAAACTATCAGGCGCTATTTCGTATTGCAATTTATTTCTTGCGTTTACTATATAATGGTCATATGGAATCCATTTTGCCTGAAGTTACTCTGTTATGTTGCCTGTATCAACATTTCAACCTTTATATAGTGTTCATGCAACTCCCGTACAAAATGTATTTGTCGTCCAAAGAAGTTTGAATTATAAATCTTTATGTTGTGGTGCGACGGTCGTGGTGTGTTCATTGTAACATTGGAACGCTTGTATTGTATTATTGTAACCATCTAGTCGAATGGCAGCTCCATATTTTATTATTTTAGTTTATTGATGATTGTGGGGCACTAGGTTGTTCAAGTAATATGAGAGTATGATTCAGTGAGTAGTTCCAATGATACTGGCCATCTAGTTCAACAATCATTCAACAATTAAAAACAGAAATTCGTAAACGGTATGTATATGTTTATATCGATTTAATTACGATGACGAAACGAAGTGCAGATGTTTTGTAAATTGGTGCGTAAGGTAAATAAGAAAAAGTGCACGCCCGTACACAATATCGTATTGGATTTTTTTACATCTCACGGCCCTGCCACGGACGCGTGTGAACGAACCTCCAGTGACCCCACAATATAACGTATTTTTGTTTGTATAAAGCACAACATATTTTCTTGTCAATATTGTTTTCTTATGAATTGTGAATGATGTACGCTATCTATAAGGAATAATATAATTTCGTATGTTTGTAATTTTAATTTAACTCCAGTATTGAATGTTTTTTTTGTTAATTTTTTACGCTCAAGCGCGTCTTGTCAAGTATGTTATGTGATGTACTGACAATAAAATTTTAATACAAATGTACTTTTTTCTAATATTACCGTCCCTATTCTCAATACGTTATGTTCGTATTTCGATCACTTAATAATTAGCTATCGTATCTCTTCCTGCACGCTCTGGATTTCCTCGCTAGCGTTTTTGCTTTGAGGAAAACTTTAAGTCGTTTTGGCTTGTCATACTAATATTCTACAGGAAATTTTCAAATACAAATTACATTCATGTTTTAATGAATATCATTGAATACAGAGTAGTATCATTAATTTTTATATAATTATACAGTTTTCGATGTTTTTTATTTTCGAAAAATATTGGTATTAATGGTATATAGCGATTCTAAATCATATATTTCGTCTCATTTCTTCAAATTTAATAGCCCAATGCAATGCCTTCAGATACCAATGTCACAGTATTCATTGTTTTTAATTATGAGATCGTTAAAAAATAAAACTTAGTAAATCTATCAAATATATTTTATTAAAAAATGATACAGTAACCTATCAATGTGGCGTGGCCGGCTATGGCGGCGGGTAGTAAGGTCTGGGCGGCGGTCCCGGCGGCGGCGGCCCGCGGCCCGGCAGCGGCGGGAAGTACGTGGGCGGCGGCACGTTGACGGGCGTGAACCGCGGCGGCGCCGGCAGCGGCTCCGAGTACACCAGCGACGGCGCCCCGCCCAGCGGCAGCCGCGGCGGCGGCGGCAGCGTCGGCAGCGCGCCCGCCAGCCCCGGCGCCAGCGTCGGTGGCGGCGCCGTGTACAGCGCCGGAAACGACGTCGCGATCGCCCCGTACGGGGGGTAAGTGTACCTGCAGTCAAATAGAAAAAACGTGAGCCTTTGTTACCTAGGTCGAATACAATACTCTAAGAAATCAAGATTGGCTAAAATCCAACATTGTTAATAATAAAAGAGAAATTACTAAGTACTACAAATCATTATCTTGTAGGTCCCAGTGCAGTTTGTCACCACAAAGCTGAGGGTGGCTGACTAGCAAGTGGCCTATTTGTTTCATCATTTAGTTTTCATTAAATACCCTACCCTTTCCTAATCCCCATCTTAAAGACCTTCACCTTGCTATCAGATGAATCTGTTCATTTGTATAATTAATACAAATATATTATACCTGATGGGCTCCATCTTTGGTGGTTCGATTTTGATGTCTGCCCCGTTCTTGATGGGCGTCGTGACCGGCTTACTGACGGGCGGCGCGACAGGTGATACGGAAGCTGGCGGTGTAACGGACGGGGGCTTCTTCTCGTTTTTTGGAACCTTGTTTGGTGGAGGTAGGGGAGGAGAGTCAGTGCCAGAGTTCTGTGGCTGTGGTGAGTAAAGATCTAGAACCTGGAAATAGTAAATAAAATGAGAAAGTATCATGTGCATTCACATGAACATACAAATAAACAGAAATTATATAAATGCGAAAATTTTTAATATCAATGGAATTAGGCATACAGTTAGACCATAATTTAAAGGCATAATGCCAATAGAGTACTTGCTTTCCTGGCAAATACACACTGGCTTGTATTCTAGGAAACAATTTACATACATGAGGAGCCACAAGCAAAACTTTATTTGTGTTAAGTTCTATTTATTGTTCAAACTTTACTCAAGTATAGACTAAAGAGTTGAATGAATAACTAAGGGTTGTTAACATGGCTATATTGTATCAATTATAAAAACAATCACGATTTATACCATTCCTAGAAAACTTATTATTTTGCCAGTACACCATGAAATTATAGTTTAGATAAATCAAACATTATAAACTCAAAGAACATTGTTTTGATGTTTTTATTAAGATGGTTCACTGTAGTACTTCAATAACTGATGATACTATTTCGCTCCATAAGATAAAATAATATTACAAACACCATTTTTGATGAATTAAAATATCATGCATTGAATATATTTTCAAGCCAACAGAGCTATTAAGAATACAATGCATCATTAATCATAATGCAATCCATTTAATACATTGACTACGGCCCACATTTATTTTTGAAACAATTTTACCTATTCTTGTGGCACCAATCAACTCAGTAATTACCTGATGACAGATATCCTCTAGCAGTTCCATAGTAATATCTTCCACAAACATATCCCACCATGCATTGTGTTTGGGTTGCCTACCATTCCAGTCCACCACTTCAAACTTGCTGAGCTTCCCGGCTAGGAACATAAGTGCCACTGCAATCACCTCCGGCTCCCATTGAAGGCACAGTGTGGTACATAAACTGAGAAAGAAGCAGATTTTTGAATATTTTTTAAAAATCAGACATTAATGACAATCCGTTACTGATAAAAACAAACAGCCAGAACTAAGCGTTTCTGAACCCAATGATACTGGGCATTTGCATAACACAAAGGATTCATTATTACATGATTAATAATTAAATTAGTTTCTTAAATGTTTGATGTGAAGAAGTATCCTTAGATGCCTTTTCCTTAATAAATTGAAAGAAATTACTGCCTGTGTAGCATAGTTGTATGCATATTATGTAGTAAAAAACTGTGTCACATGTTTAATTGAAAATTTATATAAATAAACAATATTTCTAAACCTCTAGCAAACTTTTAAACAATGTTCTATAATATTATAAAACAATAAATGTGGTACTTTTGGGCCTCTCATAAACTCACTAGCTACACCATACAAGTAAACAATTTAATTTAGTTTCCGATGACACTCAGGTGTTACTATGCTTTGGTATGTTTATTCTGTATATAATCAGCTCTATGACTTTCTACTAACACATTTATGACTGAAACCTCACCTATCATTAACGAACGTCCACGCCATCTGAACCATCTTCTGCAGCTTCGCCTTGTCTCCCTTCAGGCACTTGACGTACTTCAACAGGTATCCGTATGGATGCTCCACTTGTAGATCAAACTTGATCGTCTGCAGCAGAATCCTTTCCAGCGTCATCACTTCTTCCTTCGGATCGTCGCCAAACGTTCCAAACTTCTGCTCCGTGAGCAAAGATTTCGCTACTTTTATAATATCTTTACATTTCTTTGGAGTTTCTTCTACTTTACCCGCCAGAAAGAGGCAACAGCACGCTGTTATGTACCTTGGGAATGTCCTGAACGAGTGGAACATGTAGAACCGATGAAAATAAACAACTCCTGTGGCCACTGTGTTATAACCTAGGTCCATTTTTGAGCCAGTGTCGATAATGAACCTGGCGCCCTCCTTCCGATACCGATTTTCCGTGTCATTTGGTATACCTTCGCGGTACGAAGGTGTGTTCTGTAGATCTTTCTTGTCATAGTACCAGTAAGGCATTTTGATAGCAGTAAACTTTATAGGAAATTATTATCAGTGAACCATCACTAACCTCCGCTGCCATTCGTTACTGACAACTAACTATAATGCTACAAATTTGAATACGCCATAATTTTAGACACACGTTGGTGTAATTATGTACCGTTTGAATTTTGTAGGTTAATATTTGACATTGACATTTGCTTTTTATTGCCAACAATGCAAATAATGCAAGCTATTGCTAGTACAATCTTAATAAAATCTATTTGTACAAAATTATCAGTTATCCTACAAATTGTATCGTTATTTTCTCAGGTTATTTTACCCGGTTAAAATTACGTGAATATATACAGCATTTAAAATTACAATATTATTGTAATTTTCTATACTTATGAAAAAAAGAGAAGGTATTATCCTCCAGTATTATCTGTGAATATAAATGCTCTTTGGCTATATTTATGAATTGGCTTTCCAAGCCTAACCCCCCTAACTCTGAAAAGGGAAAAGAATGACGCTATATGTATTTTAGTAGACACCCATGTAAAAGGAAGTCAGCCTATTGCCATTTAAAGTACTGGATGAATTTCAGAATCAGGGGTCACTTGATTTTGAAAAACTCAATCTTATTGGCCGACCGAGTAATCTAACCCAAAAACTTAATACAGTATGTGGTAGTATCGCATACGCAATGGGTAACTTACAACTATAGCATACTATAAATAAATCGAAAACACCAATAGTATGATGCTATGTAGTCCTACTAATCTTACTAATATTATAAATGCTAAAGTTTGTGAGGATGAATGTATGGATGTATGTTTGTTCCTCTTTCACGAAAAAACTACTGAACAAATTTGGATGAAACTTTACAGTAATACTGTTTAAACAACAAAATAACACATAGGCTACAATTTATAATGATTTTTTTGGGTATCGGACCCCTCAGTCAACTCCGGGGGAAACCCGTGGCGAATGGCATACTGAATTCCCCCAACTTAGCGACTGCAGAGTCTTGGAGGAAGATTAGGACAGGAAGATTAGGAGAGGAAGATTTGGAAGGAGGAGTTGAGGAAGGAAAAGGAACCATTTTAGTATGGGCGGAGCGGGAATGGAAGGAAAATGTTCGCGAGTCCCTCATAAGCCTCAATGTCTACTTACAACCATGGTATACACATTTAACTATGTGCCTAGGGCCGCAATAAATATCCCCCCGTGCATGGGCGTGCATTCGGTGAAGAGACGGAGCGCACAAGATTTGCCTCAAGTGGGGTATGGAAATAGTTGGCCCTGGGAAGGTTATAGGCTACTTTCCATCCCGGGAAAATATATAGCGGGACTTTTATCCCGGAAAACTCCTTCACGCAGGCGAAGCCGCATGTAAAAGCTAGTAATGGATCTGTGTAAGTTGTACGTAGGTACGTTGATGCTCATCGCTGATGACCTCCAGATAGTGCATTTGTTAAAAATGAATATAATTATGCTCGTATACGATACTTTAAACATATTCAAGCGTCACGTAGATATCTACATCCTTCATTTATAAAGTTTCACAAAACTACTATTGGTTTTTATACAAACAAAGACCTTTTAACACCGTAACGCATCGTGTAATCTGTAAAGATGTAGTATCTTCAAAATCTTTTTTATGCCTGTATAAACAAAAAACCAGTGAGTAGATCACTACTAATCATTTTTCTACTAATTAGATATGAGAGTTGAGCTTTAAACTACGATTGGTTGTGTCCGGACGAGTCGACTTTGTGTGCCTAGATAAGTACCTAAATGCACACAAAATGAATCGAACCTAAAGCATACATCACGGCAACAGTTTTTTCATTATTTGCATTATTTTTGCTATTAATGAACGCTCAGTCATTTATTTATTACTAGCTTCCGCCCGCAGCTTCGCTCGCGTGGATTTCGGACTTCAAAAATGGAGCCGGTCGCGATCGTTCTATAATGTTCGTTTTACGAAGCTACTCGCTAGGTGATTCGCTAGCCTCTAGGTGCCAAGCAAGCCGCCTGCCTGTGCGTTCGCGACCTTATATATATACAAATATAATCCTTATAGCATGATTCAGTATTCACGCATGATGGCTTATTATTAGCGTATTTCATGTATAACTTTGGTGTTTCTATACCGATTTCTATGATTCTTTTTATGGAATATTTAATAATGTTAACTTTTTTAATTAGGGATGACTGAGAGTGTTATAAACGTAAGAGTAGACAAATATAATGAGAAACCTTCGAACTGCTAAGCTATCGGGAGTTACACGTGTTATTGTGAGTCAACCATAAAAGATAGACATATGCTGTCGTGGGATATTTTTTACATAATGTTAAGGAGAACATTTCCGTCATACATGATTTCTGTGTAGCTTTAACCATTAAGATTGCACACGCGACGGAAGCTTAAAAAATGGAATAACTTCTCCCATTTTCCCAACATTTCCCTTCACTGCTCTGCTCCTATTAATTGTAGCGTGATGAAAAGTATACTATAACCAGCACAGGAGTATGACAAATAATTGTACCAAGTTTCGTTAAAATCCGTCGAGTAGTTTTTGTTTCTATAACGGTTATACAGACAGACAGACAGACAGACAGACAGACAGACAAAAAAATTACTAATTGCATTTTTGGCATCAGTATCGATCCCTAATCACCCCCTGATAGTTATTATTTTGGAAATATATTTCATGTACAGAATTGACCTCTCTACAGATTTATTATAAGTATAGATAGAAGATTATCATAACACATACCATAGGTACATATAAGCAAGGCTTTCTTGTGGGCCACGTAGTGCCCCTAAAAGTAATTTTGAATTAATCAAAGAAAATGTCAAGAAGGGAGGAGGGTACAGAAATGATGGACTTACAAACTTTTGAGAATTAGCGTGCCTCCATTTTCTTATATGCAGGTCTTACTTTTGTAAGACCTGCATATAAGAATGTAACAAATGATGTCTTAGTGCGTGTTATTGTACTAGTAGAGACTATTATACTTGCTGCTGGTATTTAAAATAGGAAAACCTGAGCTATATGCACCAACAACGTTCCATTATCACTGAAATTACTTCATATTTAACCACAACAGAGCAAGTAAAGTGTCGTGGGGATCATTTATACAAAAATATACTTGTTGGATACATCAATTATTTAATTATAATTCATTAATAAATTATAAATGATTTAGTTGTTAATATAATTTGCGTTATGCAATCAATCCGTGATCAGTGATCAACCAACGCGTTATCTTATCGAAAAAGAATGACTTAATATTATTCATAGGCCCTTATTATCACTAGTCGCAACTCAAATTAAATGGAATTAATTCATCCGCTTTCAAATTAAGTAGATCTCACGCCTCAGTCCTCAGCCCATAGCCCACGAGCTCGAAGAACATACACATACAAAATTCTTATTTATTAGCTGCGGATTTTAAATTTTCAGATTTAATTACTTAATAATGATTAGCATTTTAACTATCAAATAAGACGTAACAGCTGGTGTTACACCAGCTCCACTACTGCATACATAATTAAGCACGAATCACGACTGGTTTTCGAATATTGGCCCAAGAAATCGGAGCGTTATCGGCCTTCGTATTCTAGCATTGTTATAATGTCTGTTCCTTTTACAAAATTGTTCCTTAACTTTAAATACTTATATGAGTACCGATTATGAAATGAGCTTAACTATAAAAAATAAGTAGGTATGTACAATATGTAACATGAACCTAGTAGAATAACATTGCCGCTCGCCGCATACGTAAGTAAGTTCCGAAGCGAAAGGCCGCGTCTTATCAACTTGCTAATGTTATTTGGATAAATAAAATACGATAACTTCGTTAATGAGTTTGCGTCAGTTACAAAATGGCGCTCAAGACAGGAGCTAGTTTCGTTCGGATCAACGCTCTGCGCCATGCAGTTAGGGTGAGTGATTTATTAAATAAATTTAGTGGATAATTTTAGTGATTTTTAGTAATTATTTCTAACATGTATTACACACATGTGTTACGTGATAAAAAAATCAATCAGTGACATTGTTAACACTGATACCCGCAATCAGTATGTTATGAATCGTGATATAAGTTGTGCTGATACAAACTTAATTCATTTGTTATAAGGTTTATTTTGAAATGATTGGACTAAAACGATTTTCTTGCCGGGTAACAAGACGGCGTTGCGATTATGTTCAGTATGTATCACGTCATTATTATGGAGGCAAAAGTAATGTGTTTATGCATGCGCTGAAATGGGTGAGTTTTTGTTGCAGGCGAGTGCGTCACTATATTGTTTACAAAATGTGCTTACGTTTTGTTTCTCCTTTTTAGTTGATGTCGACAAATACGAGACCGGAAGCGGTACAAAATGGGGTTAAAATTGCAGAATTTCCCGGAGTCAAGGCACCGTACGTAACGGAGATTAAGTTCCTAAACGAGAATAGTTACGACCCCATCCCTATTTATCGCGTGTTGGACAACAATGGCGAAGTTATCGATAATAAGGAAGAGCCAAATATCGATAAAGATACTCTGGTTCATATGTACAAAACCATGGTCCAACTTAACCAGATGGACAAGATCCTGTATGAATCACAGAGGTATGTTTTATCAAATATGAAAATGTAAATTATTTCAAGACAACGTCAAATAATGAAATTATGTAAGTAATATTTATTTGTGCAATTTATAACGGTACAAATTTAAAATAAAAAAGACGAAGTTCGTCAAAAATGGTGCTGTTGCAATCGTATGCATTGTACTCCTCAGTCATACGCTATAATATAGTCATAATTATATACACAGAACGGACATAGTATTTCTGTTAGTATCCAACTATTTATCATTTATCTATCAACTTATCACCGTCCGTTGTTGTAATTAGGCTTTTTCGAGTGACCGTCTACCATCTCGGTCTAGAGGAGCCTTTGTATATGCTGTTAATTTGACGAGACGTGGTCAATTGCGCGGCGTAGTACCCTACACTAATACAGTAATATTATATTGATTTTCCCAGACAAGGCCGCATATCGTTCTACATGACGAACTACGGCGAGGAGGGCATCCACATCGGTACCGCCGCAGCGCTCTCTCCAAAAGACCTGGTGTTCACGCAATACCGAGAGGTGGGCATGTTCCTGTACCGCGGAGTCACTGTCACCGAGCTCATCAACCAATGCTATGGCAACCACGAAGACCCCGGCAAAGGCAGGCAGATGCCGGTCCATTACGGAAACGAGAGACTCAATCTTGTCACCATATCCAGTCCTTTGGGTGAGCGGATTTATTACGTAACCTTAGGAAAGAATTTGGATAGAAGTAACCAAGAACTAGATGATGAGAAAGGGGGACAGCATTCGCCCCCAGGGAACGTAAACACTGCAATTTTAGATGAGATCCTATTTAACTGTTTTTGTTCGCTTACCATGTTTTCAACTTTATTTTACTTTCAAGATTCTAATCGACTATTTATTATTACCTACAATTAACCTTTAGTTGAATGTGTTTGTTACAATCATTCCAGCCACCCAAATGCCACAAGCGGTGGGCGCGGCGTACGCGCTGAAGCGAACTCCCGACAACGACCGCTGCGTGGTGTGCTTCTTCGGGGACGGCGCCGCGTCCGAGGGCGACGCGCATGCTGCCTTCAACTTCGCAGCCACGCTCGAATGCCCTGTTATTTTGTTCTGGTGGGTCTAAATATATACGTCAATCACAAAATATATGCTAATACTCAATCATGTACCTAAAGATCTCTGTTGTAATTCTATATATCTATTTAGATAAAATAAAGAATAGAAAATTAAATGAAATAATTTCAAAATCTGTTCTGGGTAAAAACTACATACGGTGCATAATACAAAAAAATAAAATACAATTCGTTTTTTTTAGTTTAGTTTATTTATTTACTTGCAAAATAATAAGTTTTCATTTCTTCTTTCTACTCTCGCCCTCCCTGTAATATCAACGAGTTAAGACTAATCAATCTAATAATAATATTATAGTGAATTATGTTTAATGGTACTTATCTGTTCTTATCAATTCCTTATGTGTTAAGTACATTTTCCTCGTTTGTATTTATATCTATTAACTTTTTAGTTTTAAGTACCCAAGTGTACAAATACACAAAATCTACATATAATTTAGGTATTATACGTAGGAATAGATACTGAAAAACGGAGTTGCGAAGTTCGTGTTAGTCTTAATCCCACGAAGGCGGAACCGGCACCAACAAAAGCCATCAAAGGTATTCGGCAACAAAACTAAACCCAATTTAATTTCCAAATTGTACAACAGCAGAAACAACGGGTACGCCATATCGACGCCGACGAACGAGCAGTACCGCGGCGACGGCATCGGCGCGCGCGGGCCCGCGCTCGGGCTGCACACGCTGCGGGTGGACGGCACCGACACGCTCGCCGTCTACAGCGCCGTGCGCCGCGCGCGCCACCTCGCGGTCGGCAGCAACAAGCCCGTGCTCATCGAGGCCATGTGCTACAGGTACGCACTTCGACTCAACCTCCTGAACTTCTTCTCCCCGAACACCGTCTTTTCCCCTCCGCTCATCCCAAAAATGTTCCTTATACCTCCCCCATGCGTCCCTTCCCTAGATATCCCCTTCTAATTTGCCTCCAGGGCCCTGCAGTCGCTAAGCCGGGGAATTCCAGTATCCCATTCGGAGGTTTTGACTGCGGGTTCGGATAATAAAAATAAAACCTCCTAAACCTAGAGTTAAACTAACGAGTTCTCTCAGCAGTAAGTATATTTCGCAAGAACTTCCAGATGCTTTTACGTTATCAGCAACACTTGTAAATTTTTATACACACACAACTAGCTGCGAGTCAACTTATCGTGATTTTTTACACGGTAATAATGATTCGTGGTAGTCAATGTCAACACACGCATCAATATTTCCAGCGACTCGGCCTTGCCTCCAAAGCCGATATCCACCAGCGTCACAAGCCGTCACCACACGGTTTAGCTGAAAATTATCTGACCAGGGTTTTATATAAGGCAATAATGTTTGCAGAGTCGGCCACCATTCAACATCTGACGACAGCAGCGCCTACAGACCAGTGGAGGAAATACAAAAGTGGACCAAAGAAGAGAGTCCACTGCAAAAGTTCAAGCTTTATTTGGAACAAAAAGGTATTGCCAAAATACTATTGTGTTAAAAAAAATATGGACTAGGAATTTGGCTGTTGCACTAAAAACTCTAAAGTCCTTTGTCGATGAGTGGAATGTGCGTCAATGCACAACTGTATCAATGATATCTCACACAAGTATTTATTTTTGATTATTATTGCATATATCATTTAATTTAACGTTTTTTCATGCGGGATTTTTTACATAATCTATACTTCTATACTTCTATACTATTATATAAAGCTGAAGAGTTTGTTTGTTTGTTTGTTTGTTTGTTTGTTTGTTTGTTTGTTTGTTTGTTTGTTTGTTTGAACGCGCTAATCTCAGGAACTACCGGTCCAAACTGAAAAATTCTTTTTGCGTTGGATAGCCCTTTGTTCGTGGAGTGCTATAGGCTATATATCATCACGCTATACCCAATAGGAGCGGGGCAGTAATGGCTAATCTCAGGAACTACCAGTCCAAACTGAAAAATTCTTTTTGCGTTGGATAGCCCTTTGTTCGTGGAGTGCTATAGGCTATATATCATCACGCTATACCCAATAGGAGCGGGGCAGTAATGGCTAATCTCAGGAACTACCGGTCCAAACTGAAAAATTATTTTTACGTTGGATAGCCCTTTGTTCGTGGAGTGCTATAGGCTATATATCATCACGCTATACCCAATAGGAGCGGGGCAGTAATGGCTAATCTCAGGAACTACCGGTCCAAACTGAAAAATTCTTTTTACGTTGGATAGCCCTTTGTTCGTAGAGTGCTATAGGCTATATATCATCACGCTATATTCAATAGGAGCGGAGCAGTAATGTCTAATCTCAGGAACTACCGATTCAAACTGAAAAAATATTTTTGTGTTGAATAGTCCTTTGTTTGTGGAGTGCTCAAAGTTATATATCATCACGCTATGACCAATAGGAACGGAGCAGTAATGAAACATGTTGCAAAAACGGGGAAAATTATGAGTTTTGAGAGCTTCCGTTGCCTGCGCTGCGTAAACGGTTAAAGTTATGCAACAATGATGTATGACGGGAATGTCTCACTTAAAAAGTTCTAAAAAATATATTATAAAACAAAGTCCCCCGCTGCATCTGTCTGCCTGAACGTATTAAATTCAAAAACTACCCAACGTATTAAGATGAAATTTGGTATGAAGACAGTTTGAGACCCTGGGAAGATCATAGGCTCCCGGGAAAGTACTACTTTTATAACGGAAAACTTTAGCCTGAAAAACTTTATAACGCGGGCGGAGCCGCGGGCAAAAGCTAGTATAAAATATTGCGACTATATTCCCACATCGGCATCTACTAGGTTTCCCAATTTTGGTCGATCACGTTAATATGTCCCGATACTTTAAAGGAAAAGGAACGATAACCGGCAAGTCTGAACAAATATTGTTTACACAAAAACATGTCAACAGGTCTCTGGGACGCTGATGCCGATAAATCATGGCAGAAGGAAGCGAGAGACACGGTGTTACGGACGATGCAAGAGGCAGAGAAGAAGAAACGCCCCAACTGGCGGGAGATGTTAGAGGACGTCTACCATGACATGCCGCCGAGGATCCAGTGAGTACCTCTACCGGAGATTGTTAATTAAGCGTTTTTTCTAGAGGAGCTGATGGCATGGTAGTGTATGTAAGACTTGATGAGATAGCCAACGCACTAAACATGATGCAAACCCTGGCATTGTGGGTCCCTCTGAAGCCATCTGGCGCATATTCAATAAAACAGGCTGCAATAATTTGACTATGCCATTAAAAGTGGAAACCTCAGATGAAAACCTAATAACGATAGTAATGAGGGGCTTGGTTGTCAAATTATTTAAAGTCGCAATTCTATGGTACTCTCTCAATACTTGTCTATCTTACGTCTCAGACCAATAACAAGCTACGTTCTTTCTTGTTTCAGTAAACAAATGCAGGAGATGGAGCAACACTTGAAAAAATACTCGGAACACTACCCGCTAGACCAATACGAGAGCTAACGAAGCTAATCATTTAAACTTGGTTGAATTTATTACTTGATTGTGGATGCTAAATAAATTGGATTTATTTTACTAAATAGTATTATTTTATAATAATATTCTGTGCAAGACTATGAAAATGAAAATATTTTGCCGGCAAAATATATTATGAAAATCCGGTTCACAATTATTTTATGCAGTTTCCCGATATAAAAAGAAGCCAAATTAGATCTAAAGTTACGAAGCGTTTTCCATTCATTGTAATAACGAAAAAATACTTGCAAGTATAAATATCTCGCAGCGCACTTGTATTCACAAATCGCGAACCTAATGCCGGCGCCACACATGGCAAAAATATTTCAACACTTGTTTGAACTCATGTGTGGCACTAGTATTTTCGTATTTGTGCAAAGTTTGTTTAAATGTTTACGTATTTGCCATTGGTTAACGGTTTTTCGACACATCAAAGCTTTCAAAGTTATCGTGTATCTTGAAGGAGAACCGATTATATAGAAACCTAAAAGTAAAAGCCAGAAAAATTGAAATTTGCTCAGTATCTGTAACTGTGTTCAAACGTGTGACAAAGTCTTTGTTCAAATATTTGTCTGTATGTGGCGCCGGCATATAATTTATCCAAGACAAGTACGAGTTGTACGCAGTAAACATACTCTCAAGTATTTTTCGCTCGTAACAGCGTCGTACTTGGAAGGTAAGCTTCGTATGTGGGTGCGACCAATATTTAAAAAATAAATAAATTATTGACCTTGGCCTCACTGTATGTTGTCACCAGTGTTGCCAGAAGGTTACATTTCTTACATTTTTCGTTACTTTTGACCCCCTCGCGTAACATGTAAGTAATTTTTATATTTAAGGCAATTTTCGTAACTTTTGAGAACAACGAGATTTGTAATATAAATTATTTATTGTAAACAGTTTACGAAAGCATTTCTATTCAACGCATCCAAATTGAACGCACCTAAAACTGGCGGGTCTAAGAAGTATTTCACTCCATATCACACTTAGGATGGCTCGCCATGACAAAATGAAACGTATCTTGCATTTACTAAAACTTGATTTTGCTTGAGTGTGCGCGCGCACATTTTCTACTTCGCGAGTCCCCGCAGTTTCGTAGCTACAGAAATGCTTGCCAAAAACGCGTAAATAAAAAAAAAACAATAATGTAACTTTTGCAGCAAAAATGTAACATTTCAAGAAACGAAACGTAACTTACGACTCAAGGGCCCTGGCAACACTGGTTGTCACTGCTATAAGCTGTCAACTGTCAAGTGTCAAAACTTTTTTTCCTGTTTATCAACAAATCCATGTGATAATTTTGCTATTATTATATTTTTGTTTTATATAAATAAATAATACAATGCCTTTAATGACACGAACAGATGTTACTGCAGTTAAATTTTTTGATAATTATGTGTTGGCCGGTAAGCTTGCTTATAGGTTAGAAACTCGTTTGTACAAGTATCTAAAGCATACGGGCATTCCTGTACAGATTCAAATACAATTTACAATAGACCTACTTAACAGTTTATACTGTATGGTACTCTACTACTACTACGTACTAACTACATACTTAACAATGTAACTTGCTGTAGTTATCTACAGCAAGTTACATTGTTAAGTATGTAGTTAATCTCAATGTTTATATACATAGTGATTCACATACCCCGCCTTTATTTGCGACCGTTGAGAGCTCCTAAATTTTCTTTAATCGAGGGATTAAAATTTTCTGTGGCGACTGTCACAGTTACCCAACAATTCGTACTGACGATGGCTGAAACCGTAATCGTCATCTATTCCTATTGCTTATCATTAGATTAGTTTCATACATTAAAGTTAAAAAAAAGTTAATTTATTAGTCACAGCAATAGATAGGCGGATAATGACCAGTTATAGTAATTATTTTTATGCTTTTTATCATATTTTTATCAAATATAATACAATTTAAATATTGACAAATATTCCTTTTTCAGGAATTGGAAGTCAAGTGAATGTGTTTGATAAGAACTCTGGCAGCTTTTTATGTAAGAAGGAAGTCTTAACCGGCCAAAAAATTTATGGTTTTGTCATTTCAAAATGTAGGCAAAGAATTCTGGTTTTTGGGGGGAAAAAGTTTACTGTGGTCAAAGTGAAGGTTGAGTGTGTGGATACCAATATGATAGAGAGGTGTTTCGAGCCTGTTGTGTGCAACGACTGGCTGCACTCATGCTTGTGGAGTGGAGAGAATATAGCACTACTCACTGCACACAATGTTGTTCAGGTACAAATAAGCATATTGAATATTATAAAAATCTGAATGATGACACAGGCCTATCATTAGCCCAATAGTACCCAAGCGTCATAGCTCATAAACAGTAGTGAATTGCTTGAGGAGATTTTTTTTTATTTAACAAAATGCATATTGAACACAATCATTATAAACAATACTTAAGCACTAAATTACATTAAGACTAGATTGACTTCCTTAAACCTATACTCTTATTGAAAGTATACTATGGAAACAACTCTATAAAAAACAATTAACAATATAAACATCTGCTTACTTAAGGGGGTTATATAAACAAAAATTATTCAGAAACTAAATTGTACTACAGATTCAATCTTATTTAATAAAATGTTACTTCTTATCATTAGTCAGCACTTCTTTTACAGAAATGGGATGTTAGCGCCCAAACCCTAGTCTCAGAACATGTCAGTAAAGACAACTCTATATTGTATAGTGGCCTGCTTGTACCGCTATGTGAGGATGTTCTTGTGATGGCTGGCACTGTGTTCTCTGAGGTCATCATACATAAATGTGGAGATAAGGTGCCTTTACATCAGTTAACGGGACATAAGGTAATGCATTTTATTATTCAATAGAGCTTTTGAGTTTTATTGATTGTGTTATCAAAGTCCATAAGTAGATAGCTATTTAGTCATAAAAGATATATCCATGAGTGCTTGAAGTATTATTGGACCCTTATTTTCTTTTTAGGGTGTAATATTTTCCATATCCTGTGAACCAGACAAAAACTTAATAGTAACAACGTCTGATGACAGATCAGTCAGAATATGGAGTCCAAAAACCATACCAATATTACCAAGTAATAGCATAGACTATTGGCAGAGCATAGACATAGTCTGTCAATATGAGCTTTATGGGCATCAGGCAAGGGTCATGAGAAACTGCATAACAAACAGTTATATAGTCTCAGTGGGTGAAGATTCTGCTATATGCATCTGGGATTTTGAAGGAAAATTGCTCAAAAAGAATACAGCACATCAAAATGGTTGTATATGGGCTGTGGATTATTCTGATAATCTCTTAGTAACAGGAGGTGGTGATAGTGGAGTTATCTTGCATCCACTGGCAACAAACAAAGATTATTGTGAGAGTCAAATAATCAATATAGATGTTGGCATGCCCAAAAGAGTTTTGTTAACTGCAAGGAGGAATGTTGTCATTCTTAATGATAAAGATGACTTTATATATTATATTGTTGATAGTAAAAAGACTACAGCATACAAACTCAATCATGAATCTTCATACAAATTGCTAAGTCTGTCTTCTTGTAAACAAATGGTTGCTGTTGCTGATATGAATGGAAAGTTTGATGTATTTGCGGAAAGTTGTAAAAATGAACCAGTACTTGTTAACTTAATTGATACAAAGTTACATCTAGGCAAGATATTGTCTATGCACTGGGCTGGAAACAGACATCTAGTATTGTGTTCAGAGGATGGTAACATTAATGTTCTGGCTTATAACAATAATACCGAACTTTATGCTTGTTTTACACTACCAGCTTGCAAAGAAAGATGGTTGACATCTGCAGCAGTTGATTCAAAAGCAAACATATTTGTTTTGGGTGACAGATGTGGCAATGTTAATGTATATGTGAAAGGAAAACGAGACCCAATTAAAACATTTATTAAAGTACATGGCAGATATGGGCCTACATCTATTACTATTAAAAATAACCATGTAGTGACCACAGGCAGGGATGGTGCTATCAAATATTTTCATGTAGATAGTATTTCTAATCAATTCAATTATATGAATAGAAAAGATCTGGAATTTCCATGGGTGGAAAAGTTCTTAGACAAAGATGATAACTTAATCTGTGGATTTCAAGAAAGAGTTTTTGTTGTGTATAACATGAGGGACAGTTGTAAAGTGTTGGAGGTGGCATGCGGCGGCGGGCATCGCTCGTGGGACGCACAGCGGTGCATTATTAAAACTAAAGATAAATTTGAACCAATTATCCAACTAGTTTATGTCAAAAATTCAGATATAAATTTACAAACTTATTTCTTAAATAAACTTATGTCAAGAAACTTAATAAAAGGATCTCATAGCAAAGAAATAAATTGTTTGAAAGTTTATAAAGACTCTCAGGATAACACAAAACCTTTTTATATATCGGGAGGAGAAGACACAACACTGAGAATTTCAAATGCTGATATTAGACATGACATGAATATTACATTTAGAGATGAAGTAGTGTTCAAACATTTGTCTAGTGTTAGAACTTTAAAGTTAGTTCCTACTATTCCTAATGGTTTATTAGTTATATCCGGTGGTGGACGCGCCCAAATTAACATAAAAAATGTTAAATTTATTAAAAATGCAGACGAAATTGAAGTCGATTCACAAGAACTTGTAGAATATCTAGTAAAAGGTACCGATAAAGAACGAAAAGGTAATCAATCATGGAAAAACTGCACAGTGGATTTTGATCCTGAGACTAGAATTATGGATATAGATGTTATCAAAGACAATGAAGATCTATTTATATTTGCTGGATGTTCTGATGCAGTTTTGCGTATATTTTCATTTAACAATACATTTAAAACAATCACAGAATCGAAGTATCACAAAACCTGTATATTAAAAACGCATTGTTTTCGATTTTTGGATAAAGATATCCTTGCTACAGCCACAACTAGAGGAATTGTTGCTTTCTGGCTGATCGATGATCTCCACTCAAAAGATAATTGGGAACCATTTTTTATAGTAAAAACACGAGAATCTGGTGTAAACAGTATAGCAACAAAGGTTTTTGATAACAATATACTACTTGCGACCGGAGGCGATGACAACAGCATACTACTGCATTTTCTGAAACCTAACCAGGGAGAGTTGACCTCTTTAGCAATTGAAAGCACTTGGTCTTCATCCAATTACCATAGTTCTCAGATTACTGGTATACTTATCGTAGAAGACTTGCTTTTATCCACGTCCATAGATCAGAGGATCACACTGTTTAAATGGAATATTGAGAATGGTATAGATTGTGAATACAAAACCCAGATGTATAGCAATGTAGCTGATATACAGGGAATGGATGTTCTGGATGTTTCGAGGTTAGTATTATCTTTTTAATTTATATTTAAGGAGGTAGTCAGTATGTTTCTCAGGCTGCTGGCATTTACAATCAGATGAGCAACAGTTACTCATACTTACTATAGTGAAATTATTTATCCCCTTATTCATAGACGTTATTTATCTAAGCTCTATCTTTGCTGTGATAACAAGTCTGTTTCTCAGAGCTGACTGCTGACGGCATGGCAGCCTGCATCAGCATGAATACCAGAATAAAACACAACAAAATAAATGCTTTCTCTTTAAATTGTTTCTTCAAATCTGTCTATTACACAATATCGATTAGAAATAATTGAAAAGATGTTTGTTGACATTTTATTTTTACGTTCCATTAATGCGGTATGGTATTATTGCTATGTTTTCAGCGATTCGATAAAAGTATGCGTGTTCGGTAAAGGGCTGGAGGTGGTCAGCATACCGAAACATTCAAACTGACCGCACGATCTCAATATGAAATTAATTTACAAAACTTCAACAAGAATTAATATGGTGAGTGAACTATATTATCATTTCTACTGTATCTCGTATTGTTTGAAGGCTGGCTTGAGGGTACGGTTCAGTTCCATGCTTCTTGCGGACAGTAGTGGATTTATTTTAATGACCGATTGTTTGACATTAGCTCCTATAGATTACTAGCTTTTGCTTGCAACTTCGCCCGCGTGAAGAAGTTTGCTGGAATAAGAGTCCCGCTACATATTTTCCCGGGATAGAAAGTAGTCTTTCACCTTCCAAGGGTCTTAAACTATCTCCATACCAAATTTCATAAAAATCCGATCAGTAGATTTTGAAAAAATCGATAACATACAGACAGACAGAAAAGGGAAGTTTGTTTTATAATATGTAAAGATGTAGCCTGGATTACCCGCTCTACGTATTTATGGAATTTACATGTAAGATCTCTATTTCCTGTAGTTCGCAACGTTATCAAATATATTGTAATCAGAGATTACATTTAACTTTTGTACATTATTATGAGACCATTAAAAATTTTAATCATTAAATCCATTAATTAAAATTGTTATTGTCGTTTGTAGCGTGTAAGGTTCACAGGTGTGAAACTGATTTGATTTTAGGTTTTAGAAAGTTCAAAGTAGAGTCCTACGGTATACATTTCTAGAAAGGGAAATAAAAATGTTATCTATATAATACTTATTCCAATGAAAGTTTGTGCGCGATTGTCAACTCTAAGACATTTTCTCGTGTAACTTCCCGAAACAACTAAACATCATTGGCCTTTATTCGTATTTTTATGTAAATCCTAACAATGAACATTCGAGAAGAAATGTCATTGCTATGTATTATATAATCCTTAAGGTTATCTATAGCGAAATTGAGACGATAACGCCGTTCTGTTTCGAGTATTTTATAAATAATTGTTGATAACTGTTATCTATCCGTGAAGAAAAGGTGAAAGAAATGAAAAAAATGATTGACAGTTAAGGTACGGTTCCGAACAAGACCAAACTTTTTTTTCTCATAGACCACTTTCAATATTTTGCTGGTTTCGGTGGACCACCTGCTGCTAAATTTCGACCATATTCCCTAGGATATATAAGTTCGGATCGGATCTCCCGTGGACCCCTGGGGGACCGGACCATTTGGGAATCAATGGTTGAAAGCATCGCATTTTTTTCTGATCGCACTTGTCAACCAGTTTATGTGTAAACCTTACTTTTCTTTCTTTCTGTAATGTTTAACAGTGACCATAGAAAGGAAAAATATATCTGGACCATAAGCGATAAATGGAAGATTAATAAATAGCTTTATAGTAGTACTTTCCATATGTTTGATGAAATTAGATTCGAAAGATTTTTAAAATTTGGCTATTCCTGATGGTATTATAGTTAACCGCAGATGGAGATGATAATCTATACTATGATATAAAACTGAAGAGTTGTGTTTGAACGCACTTATCTCAGGAACTACTGGCTCGAATTGAAAAAATGTTTCTGTATGGATAACTCATTTATCAATGAAGGCTATAAGCTATTAAACATCACGCTATAATTTATAATCAAGCAACCGTAACCATGTTATCCAATTTCATACAACTTGATAACAAAAGATAATAAAGAAAAACAGCTTCAGTTGTCAACCGCGAATGATGCCACGAGTTTTTAAATAAAGTCATGAATTTGATATTTCTAGATAGGACACTATTGCCGTACAATATTCCTTCAAACATCTAATCCTAATGATTTGTTATGTTTACACGAATGTTAGACGTTGAAATAAATCTATTTACGGATTTTATCGCGGTTATCTTCAAGACACTGTGGACCGTTGACAGCAAAAAAAATTAAACATTCGTAAATGTAAAATGTATGTAGATATGGTATATATTACTTACGGATGAACAACACCTCAGTCCGCCCCGTGACCATGAAAGCTGCAAAGTCTTCCAAACGTCGGGAGAATATAAAAATCTGTAAAATAGTTTTATTTCAACATCCAATACCTGTGAAAGCGGTAATGAACTGCAGTTTGTCTCGGTCGTGGTGTACGAACTCGCACATTTATAATTGAAATATCAATCTACAGTAGCTTTCACCTTACATTTGTTTATGTGGAGACGAGATCATGTACTTGATTTTAAGCGGCGATACCTTTAACGTGTTGAGTTTTCCTAACTATGACTTACATTATTGAATTTATATTTTATATTACTGAATGCGTGGTACGACAGCGCTCTGAGGTTCTGGGTTCGAATCTGGGTCGGGAAAAGTCATATTTGAATTTTTCTACGGAGTCTAGAATTTTTGCCCGATGTAGCGATAGGCTCGCCCCCTATCACATCATGGGACGGAACACTTGGCGAAAAATGGGTGCCCTGGTTGCGCCTCTGCATACCTCTTCGAGGATAAATGCGGGATATGTTTGTGTTATTCAATTAAAATGACTTATCAACCCAATTATATCACGATTTTCCTTAATATATTAGCAAATAATTATCTAACCGTGTGTTATACGACTTAACAATGATGTTATTGTACGAAAATATTATACTATGGGTATAATAATAATATCTGAATAATTTAATTGAGCATATTATATCCTAGGCGGTACAGCTGCATCGGCACTAGAGGACGTGCGGGACGGAAGGGGAAAGAAGAAATCCAGCAAGCACCGCCAGTCTTAGGATAATAAGGATAAACAATTATGATAAATGGCAGATATTTGTTTACGTTTAGGGATTAACCTGGTGAATACACTATACACTTGCGAACAATTCTATTAAGTGTTTCCTCCCCGCTCAACCCTTCCTACCGTACCTACCTTCCGTCTAAGGCGGCGGAAAACTGAGATTTCGTTTATATATCGTTTGCATGGCATCCCGGTGAAAACTAGAAAAGGACCTGACCTAAAATAAAAAAATACTGCCAAGGGTGGCGCTACGGATGCTCTAAATAAATACGAAGAAAACCTTTAGCAAATTAATCTATAATTAACAGTTCAATAATGCATGATTTGGTTTTTTTCATTATGGTTGATATTTCACTGGTTTATTGCAAGAACCTAGGTAAATTTTTACTAATCTTACAAAAATGAGATAAAAAAATTATGTTAGTAAAATTAGAAAAGACGTATTCATGGCTCCTTTGTTATCAATCTTTTGTAAATTTTCACTAAAAATATAGAATCATGTGATGTATATAATTTAAGTTACACATCAAATATAAAATAGGATCTCGTAGTAGTGAACAAGCAATTTTGGTAAGCATCATCGACACGCATCCGAAATTCCCAACGTAAATGAAACGGCATACGAGATATCACATTTTATCAGAGTTAGTGTCCCGTTTCACATGACGAGATGAGACCGCAAACTTCACTAGAAATGTTAGAAGTTACGTGTATTCAAGATAACATATTATAATGCAAATACTAGCTTTTATTCGCGGTGTCGCCCGCGTGGATTATCAGAATTAAAGAGCCACTGAAACTATGATTTTTTCTGCATAAAAGTTCTTTTCACTTTTAGCCATAGCTGTCTTCTATCTTAGTATAAACACGTCGATTTACTGTTTAATTCTTGTGTAAGTACCTACTAAACAATATTCTGGGGCATTTATAATGATAAATAAGCAATACAGGTATAATTAAAATCTACGTTATATACAGAATGATATATTACAACTTCAAAAAGGTGAACAAAACTATTGAATGTACATTCATAAGTCATGGACTAATAATCAGAAACTATGATTGATGCCAAAGAATTCCTATATGAACTCAGAATGAACCGTTTGATGGTTACGGAAAGTACCTTTGCAGTAATTACGCTGACTAATATGTTCATTGCACAACTTTAAGTTTATAACCCTAACTTCGTCTCAATATAAAATATTAAGAAATATCTTGCCTTAGTTAAACAAATTGGGACCGTAATTAAATATTTTCTTATAGATTTTCTAATATTTGTTATACGTCACTACTTTTTGTACATTTAAGTACATGTTTTTGTTTCAGGTACATTTAAATAACTCTTCAGTGAAACAGAATATAACACAATCGTTATTATAATTATGTAAGTGCACATCATTTTCAAATGCACAGATAATGATCCACTTGATACATTTGAATGTAGCAGTCGTATTCAAAACCGTTATTTTTAAAAACTGTCTTAGAATTAGATAATATGTGACAGAGATGAGATAAATATAGGAATTCGATCAAATTGCTTGACAAAAATAAATTATCTTTCCTTATATAAATGTAAGCCTCTCGTTATCATTTCAATCTAAATCTTATTTTACTACGTTGTAACTCAATTTCGCTTGTATTCACCTAAGCGTGGCCTTAACTCCATGTTATTTATACTCCATAAGGGCATAAGAATATGGTTTTTTTCTCTCATTACTCGAGTACTGTAAAGGATTAAGAAATTCATTTACTACTCATTTGCGATTAAGTTTTTTTTTAGTTCGAACACTTGACCGTAGATCGAATGTCCATTTGGTGTAAAGTCAATGAAGAAAATGACAAATTTCCAAAAAATATGTTAAATTTAAGCCAGATTTGAGGCTTCCGGATTCCTCGCGCATCATACAGAAATCAGCAACAAGTTGCCACTTTGTTTTACACTATATTAGTACTACACCAGTCTAACCAGCTTATTCATGCTTAAAAAATTATAATTTTCGTTACATTACATTAGTTTTTTGTGGAGTACATATTCTGTTGTATACTTTCGCGCGGTCTACCTGTACCTTTAGTAGTCATTTGTAGAATAATCTAGTTGCGTAGAGTAGCGACAACACCTCGAGATGTACGCTATCTACCGTTGCCAAGTTATATTGTCATGGGATTGTTAAAGATTAGATTAGACGTTAAATATAAAATACAAGTGCAATAATATTCACTCAGTTTATCGGTTTATTGTGTTTTTGTGAGCGATTTTTTTAGTTTTATATTAACAGTAAGTAAATATATTTTTATATTGCGAAAACGTTGGTTTGTCCATTTGCTTGTAGCTGTGATGGTTGTAAACGCTCGATCTAATGTAAAATTATTATAAATATGCCTTTTATTAAATAATAAAAAAAAATATTATGCCGAGAAGTATTGTGACTTCAGAGTTGAGATACAAACATTTTCTCGGTGCAGGGATCGGATTTGCGATATCTATTTTCACCGCTACGGTTCATCCACCTCTGTGCGAAGAAGCTTTTCTAGGAGTTATTGACGATTCACAGTCCCTTAACCAATTATAAATTCTATGCCTTTATATAAACGGTAGATAACTAATCCACTCAGAAGCTAGAACTGAATTACAAATTAAATTGGCCAAATTCACCTCGTCCGAATGATATCAACAATTAAGATTATGAAAATATAGGTACTGGATATTTCCTAAATATAGATTAGTTGAATTTGCAATATAAAGACAGTGTGATAAGTTTGATAAAAATAAAAGAATTTTAAATATATTTATCACTATTTTATTTTTATCAAATAGATATGTACAAAAAATCTGAAAAATACAATAGGAACGAACCTAACGAATGCGTTTTTGTTTGATAGTGTTTACATGCTACCGATGTTAGCCAATTGTAAAAGGCGTCTTCCTGATCCTTGATAGATAGCAAATCTGTTCAATGCAATTGGGTACTTGTTGTTTTAACATCGATCGTATTTGAAGGACCTCGTTTCAAGAGTCAATAAAGAAGTTTATTGTGTGAATAAACAATAAAAAATATTATAATGTTGCTTCATCAACATGTTCCTTCATTCACACCTAGAACAGTACGGCTTGACTGATACCAATTTCAATGGAGGATCTTAGTTACGTGTGAAAGCCAAGAAATACAATACATTCCTGTTGACATGAACTATCGTTCTTCTATTATGACTAACGGTGACATTTTCGTCTCCGATGGAGAATAGGACCTGCTCTGTCGACCATTCTGTGAATGTGATAAACATGAAGAATCATTTTTCGTTATCGCTTCAAATACTAAATTCTGAATGGTATTCATTAAAGCCTCTCTGTCGAACGAGTCGTTAATTTTTCTAATCTTTGCCGCTATCATCAGCCCAAAATGGTCGTATTCATCAAATTCTTTTCTTTGCTTTTGCGTTATGGATTCCATGCAATCGAAGGCAACGTCCATTTGTTTTTTGGCTGCAATTAGTTCTGGTATTATTTTTTTCTTAATAAAATGTTGTTCTGTTGGCTGGTTGTTGGGTAGTGAAGTGTTTTGGCGTTTTGGTGCTCGGCTCGAAGAACTGTCGTCATGTGACGTGGTTGGTGAAGGATAACCTATTTGCGAATCGGTTTCTTGATCTTCAGAAGCTTCTGATGCCGTGGCATCTGATACACCCTGAAATATTAGTTATGCTAAATCACTGTCTTCAATCTAACTATTTGTAAATCCGAAAACCACTAAAATTGTGGCACGATTGAAACAGCTGAAGACTTTAATAACAACAGTCTTATTATGTTTCATAAAATGACCACTGTTTAAGGTAAACTTCGTTCAAAGGCTTCGAGAAGCATGATGCAATATATGTATACATTTTTTGTAATTTAAATACCTATGTATGAATAACTCACCCCCGTGTTCGATGTGTTTTTGCCGTCGTATACGGGTCTCAAGAAATCGTCCATAGCTTCAAACGCAAACCAATTAGTTTTGTAAACCTCACCGTCGGACTTTAATGATTTCTTATATTTGTTCAAATGGATACGGTAATATCCCAGGAGAGATTCTTTTTTCTTTTTCAAATGATCTATGGTGGTTGGAAACGGTAATCCATTTCTGATTCGACGCCAGGCGTCATGTTGGGCGCTGCGGTTTTTGTAAAGTGTTAGTTGTGGATCCCAAAGACAAGGTTCCGTGCGAAATAATTGTATAAACTCGAGCGCTTTCTCATTTGACCACTCCATATTTGCGTTTTATTTATTGCTCTTTGACTCTACAATCAACTCTCGAAAGTGACCGTCCTCTTTTCTTGAATACCTGGGATTGACAATTTTTTAAACACTTTAAAATATTACCTAGTACCTAATTTTTAAGTGCAATATGTTAAATATTATTATATTTTTAAATAAATATTGTTTGTTCAAAAATATTTCCTGGTGTCTTACTTTTTAATTCGTTTTTGTCATACTCAAGTTACTTTTTAATTCATAAAAGTCTCTGTGACTCGTCCAAAGATAAGTCATTTAATGACTTCAATACTCTCAGTATATCGCTTTCATTAAAATACCAATAACAAGAACTAAAGTTATAAAAACTTATTAAAATAGCAATAAAATGAATAAATAATGTGATTGTGTACTTATTAAATTTTTTATTTGTCTAATCGTTAGTTAGATTAAAGGACAGAAAAGAATACCACTTACTTATTTAACAATAAAACATTTTTATTTGATAAACATGTCTAATATGAGTAAAAATCTGCTGACTTAAACGCTAACAAGATATAGATGGGAAGTTATTGTGGGGAACTGTTTCACATTATGTTTAAACGAAGTGTTTTACAGCCGCAAAATGTATGTCTCAGCCCTTGCTCAAGTAAGGAACAAGTTGTAATTATTATGTTTTTTTTGTCTATTTATTATTAAATAAATATACAAATAAACGTGGCAGGACCGAGTGGTACGATTTAAGACTGAAATTAAACGGCATGAGTCGATTTAATTCGGAGAGAAAGCCTGCCATCTCACAACACAATATACATATAAAGAAAATACTTAGATACATATGAACGTGTTGGGATTCTTTAATAAATTTGTCGTAAAATTTCCATTATTTTTTGTAATAACACTTACTTAGCCAAATAAAAAAATATGGATTTTTGTTCATTAAAGAACAATGAAAGTACATAAAAAATATTCTTTAATTGTTAAATCAGAATGAAGATAATAAAGATAGAGATAAAAGGTCATCAAATAATAAATTGGGTCCATTTACACTATTTTGCATTATAATAATAATAATATCAGCCCTGTATTATATACTTGCCCACTGCTGAGCACGGGCCTCCTCTACTACTGAGAGGGATTAAGCCTTAGTCCACCACGCTGGCCTAGTGCGGATTGGTAGACTTCACACATCGGAATTCCTATAGAGAACTTCTCAGATGTGCAGGTTTCCTCACGATGTTTTCTTTCACCGTTAAAGCGAACGATAAATTCACAAAGAATACACACATGATTTTTTAGAAAAGTCAGAGGTGTGTGCCCTTGGGTTTTTGAACCTGCGGACATTCGTCTCGGCAGTCCGTTCCACACCCAACTAGGCTATCGCCGCTTCTTTGCATTACATAAGTCATACTCGACACATATATTTTCGAACGGGACATTAATGTTTAAGAAAAATATTGTACCCAATAAGTACAATGTCATTATAGATTCGTCCACAAAGCTTCCGAACCATTACAATGCTACTAAGTAAAGTTAATCTAGCACCCGAAAACAGATCCCAGTACACCGTGTATTTTTAATTTACATGCATTATAATACCACCACGACCGTTTGACATTTAACACTTGTGACTTCACTTTCAAAACCAACCACGAATTATTTTTTTATTTCACTCACTCCCACTCACTGGTGTACGCCGTATTACGCGATTTGAGTAAGATAGCTATTACGCAAGTTCATTTTAGTAAGGTCTTCAGCTTTAGTTCTTGTTCTGGGGTTATATATTTGAAAAAAGAACCTAATTTTACTAAATAAAGTTTCTATATCGACGTTTATAAAAAAAAGGCAGCACTACGTTAAATTTAATGAAAACATGCATTAAATAACGCGATAAACCTCTTACCCGAGCTAGCGCCTAATGCCTACTGGCGTCATGAATGCCGTTGTGGAATTATCGCGATAAGTCGTGGGCCGCCGGCTACGGCTCCACCCACGCCCGGCACGATCAATGCGCTAATTAATGCCATTAAGCTGGGGCCACACTAATGCCTAATGACATTATTTATTACACTATGTCGCAATCGATTATAATTTTATAGCATTAATCTTAATAGCTATTTCTTATCAACTGGCGCGGGGAACACGTAACCAACGAAGTGATTGTTTTTAATGAAAGTCCTACATTTAGTTAAAACAGTGAAAAATAATTATTTACTTACCTCATTTTTTTTATAAATAACATTACCTGTTGTTGAAAGTTGAAACTAATAAATTTATGGGCGTTAGACAAAAACTATAGTGTGCCTCGGCGCGGCGTGGCTGCGATTTATCCAAATTATATCTTAAATGCCACTTTGGCGTTTAGCCCCAATGAGTACTTACAGTGTACCTTAACTGCCTCGGCAGCATAGTTGTTTTGCGTACTTGGTACATATTAGTGTGGTGCTGAGGTCTTGAGTTCAATCCGTGCCGAGTGCAATGATATTGGGTATTTCTGCTCGTTATCAGCGCGGACTGGAATTATGCCCAATAAATGACAATAGGTCCTTCTATTACAAGAGTCCTGACAGCTGTCAAAGTGTGGGTATTCTCTGCCTACCCTTGAAGAGGAGAAAAGCGTGATGCTTTGTGTGCATACATACTGTCATAATATGTAAAGTTGTCGCAACAAGTCATGATACGTGCTGTATATTCGCTTTGTTTCAATATTTATACGATAAATAATGACTAAGGTCGTTATACTTTAGAGCTGCATCGGCGTATTATTTAATATATTATAGTACTGGCCTCTTTTTGCGGAATATAATGCCATTATATAATGATAACCCACATGTTTAACTGTTATGATGTTTTAAATAAAATTAAATTATTCTTTAATCGTTCCATTAAAAAGTTTATTGATTGTCGCTTAGATATGATTTTCTGACAAGCATTGATATAATAAAATCTTGAATCTTCGGTATCTATACTTTGATAAAAACATATACCTAGGAAATACGAGTGAACAATAAATGACTGAAACATGACTGAGACTGAAACATTTGATTTTTTTCCTGTTTGATCTAATGTTCGTGAGCGTATCATAAAATATAATGACTGAAAAATTAAGCTTTATTTATGAAACAAATAGGGTTGCTATTGTCTTGTGCTTTTGCATTTATAACAAATACTATTGTAATATTTTTGTGAAGTCATAATCTATCGCCACTACAAATTTCATAAGGCCCATAAAAGCGGCGCCTTGTCTGTATTTTTAGAAACTATCTATTCGAAATTTATAATAGATAAGTATAGACAAAAAAATCAAACATAATATTTCTACACTATGTTACTTTACGGTTTACATTTTTTTTACTTAATGGATATTGTTGCGTTAATTTTATAATAAAAATGCCATTAAAATTGTTGATTCCATGCATCTCGTAAAGTATAAACATATTCACATCATTTTAATACGCAACTATTAGAAAGACAATCGAATGAGGAATACATCGGTAGTAGGTATAAATTATCAAAAAGACCTTAGTCATTGATTTCATATTTTTAATACTTCATAATATTATCTTCTACCTCTCATTATGTTTTAGATTTGAATTAGATATGTTGTCAGTAGTAACTGCTGTATACAACTATAAGCAGCACACAATCACATGCTGTACCTTATTTTTTTATTGTATTGAATGTTATAATATGTAGTGCGTTTCCTTTACCTTATACAAATAATTAAATAAAAGACCTGAAATTGATTATTTATACAAATAAGCAGTATTTTTTTGTATATTCCTGCCCGTAACCCGTGCGGCGGCAAGTATGAAACGAACTGTTCAAGGCCGCTTGCTCGGGGGCGGGAGGGGGGCCCTCAAATAACCGTTAAGTTCAAAAAACACAAATATATCACGAAATTATTACCATAGACCATTATGGAAATAGATAAATTCTAGTAAACATATTATATAGGTACACAGGAAATTCCCACACGCAACAATTAATTGCAAGCGATTTCCCCTAGTAGTACATTTGAAACATATTTACGACTACTTATTTTAAGGAAACAACATCTAGACATAACGGGAGTGGCTCAGACTCAGTAACTAGACATCCTTGCAACAAGCCGTGCGTGTTTCTGTAACAAAATGATATTAACATCCATTTATGATGTTATACTTGATTCCGTTTGGGTTTTACTGGGAGTTTTTTATCGGTTTTTACAATTCATACCCAGGATGTATATCAGCTTGAGACAGGTAATGTATATTACTTTTACAGATTACAAGAATATATGTTGAGAACTTAGGTGCTTAATAATAATGTTTAATTTGTAATAGGTATATTATGCCCAAAGCTTGTAGATAATTGAGCTAATTACCTAGGTAAGTGGGTTTTATAACCTCACCATCATAACATATAGGTATGTACATAATTAATATGTCAATAAATGAGCATTAAACTATTTTTCGGATTTTATCGCAGTATTTTTTCCCCGAAATTTTTAAGACTGCAGCCCCGTGACCATGAAGGCTGCAAAGTCTACAAAATGTAGGAAGAAAATAATAATCCGAAAAATAGTTATAAGTATTTCAATGTCTGACATTCGCATTAACATGTGAAATCATATCTAATATCAATAAATCTTAAACCTTAAATTTATCGTGTGTTATACAGCAGAGTAACAAAATCCGCAATCCAAAACTCGTTTTATTGTTCGTATAAAAACAAAACACCAACGATTATTAGGAAAGGTCATAGTCATTAATACATTAGGAAGTCGTTTCACTCAGTCACCTCATGACAAGCGCTGCGATTGGACTTGTAATTTATAAGATATTACAAAGATTTAGAATTGTGGAGTATCGTACGACATTGTACGGTGTCACTCACCTTGTGATATTAGATGATATATCACATGATGCCCAGTCCTTTACAACTAACAACAGTTTTTGTTTAATACTGCGGACTAAAACACGCAAATGTGTGATATCTATAACGAAATAATTACATCCGTACAAGGCTTTGAAATTCATAGCTCTGTGGTATGTTGCTACAGTCTAAGACAAGGCGTTTACCATGAATTACTAACTGACCATCTCGTCGGATAAAGAGTTTAGTCCCTACATGTAACTTCATTAGAATTTACAAAATGCCAGTGTATTTTCAAAGCAAAGCTTTTCCCACAGACTCGTCAAACTAAGGTAAAAGGATTTTAAAATTTTCCGTTCGTTGTCTATTTCTGCGAATCTTCACAATGTGACATTTCATAATCTGATCCGATGTATATCATATCTGTATCAAACATATATCGATCTCAGATATGTAAATTTGTTTATTTATATGGGAAAAATACAATATTTTTGATTCTTATAGACTAGTTAAGATAATCAAAAGTATATGGATAGGTATTACAAACGAAATAGAGTTATTCTTCTACCTATCCTTTTAGATTTCGTAGCCAGGGGGAAATGGGGCTACTATCTTCGGGGCTTAGTGAGAAATTATCATCTAACCGAGTAAAATAGTCTCCATGTTAAATCTGCTTTAAACGGATTGTATAAAGTTTTAGCTAACACAAAAATGATACGTATCCTTTTTTTAAAGTATGAGATTTTTTTAAGTGTCCCAAGCATTCTGCTGACTCTATCTCATCTCAGCAATTTAATAACGAATTATATGCAAGATGCTCTTTAGCCATTGTCCATCCATAGTCCAGGAATACTGTACCTCCATATGTGTTCCAGTTGGTGATGTCGCCCCAGGTGGAAGCGGTGACGAAGCCGGTGTGGCTCGGCGAGGGCCCGCACTGGGACAGCGAGGAGCGAGCCTTGTACTTCGTCAGCATATTCGACAACAGCGTGCATAAATATGTACCTGATACCGACAAGCACACAAGCGCTAAACTAGGTGTGTTACAGTACTTCAACTAATAACATTTAAATAGATTATTTGCTCAATGTAAGTTACATTTGTTAAATGATCTGATGCAGGACATCCACCTACGTGGCTATCTATCTGCTGCTATAAAAAATCTACACCAGTTTCTAGTTTCACTCATATTACACATTTTTTCCTTCCTTCCCGACTCTACTAAACATATCCATACAATTCCAGATGGCATGCCAACCTTCATAATCCCAGTGGATGGCAAAAGGAACCACTTCGTAGTTGGGCTCAACAGGAAAGTGGTGGAGATCGAATGGTCCGGCGAGATGAACGCTGCCAAAGTGGTCAGGACGGTGGCCGAAGTCGACCAGGACAACCCTAAGAACAGGTTCAACGATGCCAAAGCTGACCCCAGAGGTCGCTTGTTTGCAGGTGAAAATTGATTACTAGATAATAATATTAATAGTAACTGTATCCTTTGGGGAACATTCAGTCTTCGCATAGGCTAGTTTTTTTTATTCATAAGGCGATGAGCTAGCCTCTACCATGGGACGGAAATAGTAAAATTAATCTATAGAACTGTCTGCAGGTAATTAAGAGTAAATTAATATTTACAATCGCATGCACCTCCGCTCCGTTGAACGTTTGCGTATATTCATATAATTCTGTGATCTATACTAAGAGAAACTAAACGATTCTTTCTGTTTACACAACTGCAGGCACGATGGGCTACGAGTACGAGCCGGGCAAGTTCCACCTGAAGAAGGGCTCGCTGTACCGGTTCGAGGCGGACGGCTCCGCGCACAAGCTCTGCGACAACATCGACATCTCCAACGGGCTGTGCTGGGACCTGCACGAGAAGGCCTTCTACTTCGCAGACTCCTTCGAGTACGCCATACGCAGATACGACTACGACGTCGACACTGGCGATATTTGTACGTATAAAAAATACAAAAACCAAAAATGCTCAGATCAATTATCTATACGTATTACAAAACATTGTCCCCTTTTCTGTCTATGTTATCGATTTTTCCAAAATCTATTGAACAGATTTTTATTTTTATGGTGATAAATTAAGGTCTTGGAAAGGTTATAGGCTACTTTCTATACCGTAAAAATATTTCACGCGGGCGAAGCTGCAAGCAAAAGCTAGTTATATATAAATCCAAAGAGTATTTTCGTTCGATTTTTTTTTTTGGCCTGGTGTTGCTCAATTTAATGGTTTTCTAAGCTTAATAATTCGATTTATTAAATGTAATAAAATTTTAATGTAAACGTCCTTTTGGTTTTAGAAACCAAAACAGTTCACTGCTATTAAATTGTTGCTTGACATGAAAATAAACAAAGTTGTGGATTACTCTGTCAGGTCTCAATACGGAAAAGCTTAGCGTCTAATAAAACGTAATATAAACTTTTTGTTTGCAGCAAACCCCACAATCGTCTTCAAATACAAAGACCATGGTTTGAACGGTATCGTGGACGGCATGACCATAGACACGGACGGCAATCTATGGGTTGCCAACTTCGACAACTATCAGGTAATTAGAAGAAATTTTTATATTGTGTGGTGCCAAACGTGTAAGCCGGTCAACTAATGATAAATTAAGAAAAGCCTTAAGCCCCTTTCCCCCACTCTCCTACCTGCCTATGCCATTGGGAGTTAGTGGAGAAATACGGACAGACATCGATCGCGACTTAAATTTATACTATTAATTATTATAAATGCTATTTTATGCAAAATATCTGACCAATCCATATAAATAAGAGTATTATTTATTGCAGGTAATTAAAATCGACCCCAGAGGAGGAAAACTGTTACAAAAGGTCCCGATCCCGGCCTTGCAAGTGACTTCAGCGACCTTCGGCGGTCCCAACCTCGACATCCTGTACGTGACCTCCGCCAGCATGAACAGAGGCGAGGAACAGAAGCCCCCGTGCGGGTCCACGTTCAAGGTCACTGGGCTCGGGGTCAAAGGTCACCCCAACGTTAGTGTTAAGCTCAATTAAATAAATTATTTATTGACTAGTGCTGTTGTTTTATTTTTGTGATACGCCAAATGACTATCTACACAGGGGTCTGGACCTGATAGTATACGGTATCGCGAACATTCTGTTGATCAATGAAGACATTGTAGCCGGTTTTTTTTAGACTTTGTGAAATATAAAAGCAAATAATGAATCGATTTTCTTTCATTCTTGTTAATATTCATCAAGGAGCGGGCGCAATGCATTGCTGTTAGAATTAGAATGATGTTGATCGTAAAACAAGGCACACGATTTATTGATCTCAGCATTCAATTTTATTTATTTATTTATTTATTTATTTATTTATTTATTTATTTATTTATTTATTTATTTATTTAATTACAAGGACAACCAATGGTATAAATACAAAAAGTAGTAGATTACAGTTTAGATAGTAGTTAGCAGGTCATCACGGTTAGTTTTTTGTTTAGTAACAGAGTTTTTAGAGCACTTTACACTAACATCAAGTACACAATAACAGGAGAAAAATGTTTACTTGAATAAAATAAATCAAGTTTGGAAAAAACATTGACTAAGTTGCTTTCTGATCTGCGACACACTTACACAATAAGGATCCAGTGAGTAATCCTTACAAATGTCATTAAAATCTCTAATTGATCGCACCATGTAAGAATTTAGTCTATAATTAGAAGATGCACTCGGGGCACATAACGAGGGATTATATCTAATACTCTTCGTAGGCACATTAAATTTGAGTTTGTGTAAAAGATCAGAACAATTAATTTTATTGCGTAATATTTTTATTAAAAATGTGGCATCTGCAATTCTGCGGCGGTTAGCTAGTGGTAGAATATGAAACTTTTTACACATACTCAAGTAATTTTCAGAATGGTAAGGTAATTTTAATTTGTAGCATAGGTATTTTATGAATCTCTTTTGTATACTTTCAATTTGATCGATGTATTTTCCATAGCAAGGATTCCAAATCTGAGAAGCATATTCGAGGTGACTCCGAACAAATGTACAGTACAAAATCTTTAAGGTTTTAGCTTTTGTAAAGCTGGTGGAACACCGCATAATGAAGCCAAGTGCTTTGGAAGCTTTGGCTACAATTTTGTTTATATGTTCAACAAATATAAGTTTTGAGTCATGGAATACCCCTAAATCCCGTACTACATTACACCTAGGTAGCAGTTGATCATTGAGTTTATATGTGGTAAAAAGATTGCTTTGTTTGCGGGTAAATGAAACGATAGAACATTTTTGCGGATTAAGGTCAAGCATGTTGATTTTACAATAATCGCTTAAACGTGACAAGTCAGCCTGAAGTAGATCCATGTCAGCCTTCGAATCTATTCTAGCGAAAATCTTCATATCATCTGCGAAGCAAAGGAGATGAGATGTTTGAAAACAGGAATCTATGTCGTTTATGTAAATGGTAAACAATAGAGGGCCCAATAAAGATCCCTGGGGAACGCCACTAGGAATCGAAACCCAAGAAGATGAATAATTATTCAACACTACAGCTTGGGATCTGTTGCTGATGTATGAGGAGAACCATCTCAAGAGATCACCTCTAATACCTGCGTTGAAGAGCTTGTCTAACAAAATATTATGATTTATCCGGTCAAACGCCTTACTGTAATCGGTATATAGAACATCTACCATCTGACCATTGTCCATAGAGTCAGTTAGGAAATCATTTAAAAGGATTAGGTTGGTGACTGTGGATCTCCCCTGCAGGAAACCATGTTGTGTGGGGCTGAAAAAGTTCCTTAAGGCCGAGTAAACTTGATCATAAACAATACGCTCAAATACCTTCGCCACCACGCATAGTTTGGATATAGGTCTATAATTAAGTACATCCGTTTTTGAACCCTTTTGTGGACAGGTGTAATATAAGCAGACTTCCAAATCTGAGGAACAACGCAACAAGTGAGAGATTTTTTGAATAATAAGGAAATGGGTATAGCAATAGTTTTGGCACATTTTATTAGAATTTTGGGTGAAACTAAATCAGGCCCCGCAGATTTAGATGGGTCCAGAGTAGATAGATATTTTTCAATTGTGTTAATATTTAATTCTATTGCAGAAATATCAGATATTGTATTGGGATGAGAAGTTGTAGAATAATTATTAGAGACATAATCACGGTTAAAGGATGAGTAGAAAAAAGAAGAAAAGGCATTACAAATTGTCTCCCCAGAATTTACAGTAAGGTTTTCGTATTTCAAGCTGCCAGGAACAGAGTGGGTTCTAGAACGATTTTTTATATAAGTCCAAAAGTGTTTGGGATCACTTTCGATGAATGATTCCGCAGAAATAATGTAGTTATTATAGCATGTTTTTTCTAGATTTAGTACTCTTTCTTGTAGAAGTTTAAAGGTTAACTCATCCGAAAGCCGGCCATAGCGTTTAAACTTGCGTAGAAACTTAGATTTTTCTTTAATTAATTTTATAAGAGGTATGCTATACCAAGGCGGATATGAATAATTAGTTAGTTTTTTGATTGGTATAAAATTATTTTGCAAGTCAAATAGTTTGTCATAGAAGAAAGTGGCAGCTTCATCAATAGATTTAGGAGCAAACGCATTTTCCCAATCAATATCGGATATTTGCTTATTAATTGACTCATAGTCACCTTTGTCATACAAAAACCTTTTACACGATGCCTGTTTGAGCGGCGGCAGCTCGATAAAATTAGTATTTATAGTAAGAGCGGGGTGATAGGGGTCAATAGGAACAAGAGCATCAAGACACATACTGACCGTGACCATATCAGTGGAGAAGACCAAATCCAGAATTTTACCAAACCTATTGCGAACCATATTAAACTGCTTAAGATCCAATAAGTGCATCTCGTCAACAAGCATAGTTTCTTCTACAGTATGAAAATTAGTGGGTGTTAAAGTATCATTATATAATATCCATTCTATGCCACTCAGATTAAAATCACCCACCAATAAAAACTTATCTAGATTGTGTTCCAGCATTACACTGTTAAGTTTTGTTATAAAGTTGGCCAGTTGAGTTGTGAAAGAATAGCCTTGATGTTGTTGACATAGGTATAGGACACAGATATGCAATTTAATGAGCTTCCCACTAGATGGTTCGCGAAGTGATAGCGTTACCCACAGGTCTTCCGCAGATGATTGAAAGGTAGGTTGTAAAGCAATCGAGATATCTTTACGCGTAGCTACAAGAACACCCCCTCCGCGACTCTGTCCAGTAATGTCATAATCACGATCACGGCGGAATACGATATACTGACCGTGGAATAATTCAGAGTCCAATATGCCGTCCGTCAACCATGTCTCCGTTAGCAAAATAATATCCGGACTATTAAGGCAGACTTGGCGATAGAAAGTATCTGTTTTCGTACGAAGGCCTCTTACATTTTGGTAATAAATATTGATTTTATTCGTTAGTAGGGCCATTACCTATTATTTACCGTATATAACTGATTAGCTGTCACAAATAAAGTATTTAACGTATCGATTAGAGGCGTCACGCATAACAAATTAACATTGGCATAAATTTCAAATAAATAAACACAATTAATTATAACAGGTTTAGCCGAGAACAAACAGTATACACACGGAATAAAATAGTACGGAAAAAATGATAACACTTGCGGGTAGTTAACCAAGTAGTTACTAGTAATGGTGCGAAGAAGATAGTTGCATTGCAGATCATGCGTTAGTGCGAACGAGAAAAATAATATACTCACAGTGCGATCAATCAGAGCAGTGCAAATAGAAAGACAAAAGAATGACGTAGCAATAAGCAAAGCATGGATTACAAACAATTTTTCGATTATGTTTAGACAGAAAATTATTATAATAGGGATTAATAACAACCATAATATTGTAAAAATGAATGATAATACACATTGGCATAAGAAATCGTCTATGTAAGTTTGTTTAAATCATTATGATTAATAATAACAAATGATTTGGATGTATCATCTTTACGGATATGTATTTTTCCATGCTTTACCCACACATATTTATAACTGTTTTGTTTCGCTAGTAATTTAGTCTTGTTAAGTAATATTTTGCTATCTGCATTCAGGTGATCATTAACAAATATTCGGGAAGACGTTCCATTAAAACCCAGGTCAAGAGTAGATAGGGTCTTACAGACTCGAGCAGCGGCAACAAAATCTTCCTTTATATAGCGATTCAGAAAACTTACTATGATCGCTTTTTCTTTTGATTTATACATAGGTATTCGTGATATGTAATTGATCTGTGTCATAGGGAATGAAAAATTCACTTTTTTACTAATTTTTTCCACGATATCAAATAAATTTTCAGTTTTACTTAAAGGGACGCCTTTTATTTCTACATTATTAAGCCTCGATCGCTGGTCATTGGCCTTTAACTCAGCTCTAATCCCCTCCACATCACGGTGAAGTGTATGAACGGTAGCTTGTAGTCCTTCCAAACCTGTAATTCTTGACTCCAGATCTTTAAGCTTGTGTGAAAATTCTTCAACCAGGCTAGAATTATATTCACAGCAGTTCCGTAACTCTTTAAGTTCATCTTTGATGCTGTGAATATTCTCCGTTAGTGATGGCAAAATGGATAATTGACGTTTTAAATCCCTTATTTCATTGAGCACAACTTGGAGTGAAGCTTGTTCCGTAGTAGATGCCGAAGGTGATGAGATCCGGCACGATGGACACTTCCATACTGCTCTTCTATCAGCACCCAATTTCCTCCAACCAGCTTCAGATATACTTGCACAACGGAAGTCTAGTTGTTTTTTACACGAAGCACACTGGACACCGTCATTAAAACTTTCGTTACAAAGAGCGCACTTCATTGTGATAGTATAAATTAAGTTTTAAAGTGGCCAAAGGTTAAGAACAACTGAACAATGTATTTAGTTGCGTTGATGCGTGCTTTGTCATCGAGCGCTCACAGCTGACTGACTGACTGCTTTATACGAAATCACTATGCAACGACAAAGCCTTGTATTAGTTAGGGCCATTATTGACGAAAATGTATGTCGATATCGGCTATGGTCAACTTAAATAAATGATTTAACGCCATTCAAAAATATATATTCAAATATTTAATTAAATACAGATAGTAACCGTATGGCTGGGTGGTGCACCTTCAATGTAAGGAATGCTTGATCGAAGACCTATAACTTAAAACTATTACTAGGGTAACCCTTGGCGCCCAACCAGGTGACCATGAATGTGGCGCCGGAGGACGAGGCCTGATCCTCTCCTAAACTCAGATTGGCTGCGGTTACATGCTTAATATCCAGGATCGGCGCCTGCTCCTCTAAATTCAAATTAGCTAGTAATTCGTTTACAATGCGGAAGGTCTTTCGCTGCAAGACATCAAGCAGGTACTTGACGAAACCATCGCAGATCTAAAATACATACAGGATCAGAGGAACAATACAGGATCATTTCGACATTACGTTAATAAAACTACCTCGTCTTTACCAATTCTCGGTCTTACTTTCTGATTTTTTTATCATTATAGTAGTATAGTGCGTAAAACACTGTGTGCGTGAGTGTATATCTAAGTGAAAGAGTGATGTTGCCACTACGCGAACACGCTTAGAGTAGTTGAAGGGCGTGTAAAACTAAAATTATTTTTTATTGATGTTTATGTTGTTTAAATTTCCACTTTTTATTTTATATGTGCGGTTCAAGTAACTTATTAATAAATTCCGGATATATGATATATGTAAAGCATATAGTTTCATATAGTAACGAAATGTCAAAATGAACCTGTATAAGTACCTACAAAGCTTTACTTTTTAATTTTACTTCCAATATCAATTCTAAATGACCATAACTATGTCATTTTTATTGTAATAAATAATTATTATCATGTATCTTGATCAGACAAAAGTAAAACTATGTTCACCTACGTGACTAATTTTTATTTTAATCAAAATTGCTTCAGTGTCTAACATTACATTCTCTAGAATCACGGTGCGATATGGTATAATTAAACTCTAAAATAAAGTCATTGTAATTATGAGTTTGCAATGACTGTTAAATCATCAAGGTCGTGATATCGTCGAAATCTTAGCTTCTTAAAATATGTATGTCTCGCATTTATTAAAAGGATAAAAAAAGACATGTAACAATTGATGATTATTTGATGGCTGGCGGCTGCGTCATCCCACTGAGTACGGCGGTAAAGAACATTGAATTATATGTATATTGGGTTACAAATTATCCACTCAAAATATAAGGTCAGGTGGGGCAAGTGCGCCGGCGGGGTAAGTGCACCTACCCTAAAAAAATCGAAAACTATTGATGTTATACAATTACCGCAATCTTAAATCTATGCTACTAACTGAAATACAGTTCCACTAAAAAACATAAATGGCTATGTTCATTTTAATACGATTTATTCGCCATTTTATTTTAAGTGTCATTTAGACCTATAAACAGAGATGACCGCGTGATAGATAACATGAAATATTTCAAGATATTTAACATATTTCTGTAAACCAGTAAGGTGCATACATAGTTTAAACCTTTTATTTTAACTTCCTGCCTGAATTTTGTTTATATATACTAAAATAAAGGATTTTTTAGCAATGCGAAAAAATGTACTTAAAAATGGTCGAGTAGGGCAAGTGCGCCACAGTTAATAGTCGTATGGCGCACTTGCCCCTGATCCATATATAACCAACCTTTTTTGAGAATATGTTTTACTAATATGAATTATTATTATTAAAATGTTATATTTAACGGTATATTTTTTTTTGCTCAAGGTATTTTGTTTTGAGCCGCCTTAAATAAAAGGGCGTATTAGTTAATTCATCGTATATTTGTTGTTTTAGATGGTTCGTTTTTACAAAAGAAAAACTGAAATATCTTGGTCCAGAGCAAATTAACGTGAAGAGGTTGTAAATGTTCGATCAGGCACGTTATCTGGGTATAATGCCGCTAAAACATATCAAATGTCATAAGGTCAAATTCTAAGTAATTCAGTTATAACGCATTCAAAATCGTTAATTCCTACATTTTTGTACGTTTTTTTTTTTAGGTTTTAGAAATAAAATGGATTTCGTATTAGGGCTACCATTTTTTGATTCCAACATATCCGCACACAAAACTCTTATATTAATACCTAAATATAGCAAAAGAAATTGTAGAATGTTTTGAAGCCCTGATTTACAAATATATGGCGCACTTACCCCGAATTTGATTTTACAGCCATAGTTTCTTATAATATTGAGTGATTAAAAATTATCCAAGAGCAATGCGAGTAAAACTTATTTCTCTATGGACTAAAATGAGTGTTTTCTTTATTATGTTTCATATTGGCGTTTTTTTTTACACAGGCGCACTTACCCCATTTCCTGAGGCAAGTGCGCCTACTACCATTTTTTTTACTTTGATCAAAATATTATTAATTTATGGTCCGATTTCCTTGAATGGCTATAGGTTGTTATCACAAAATACCAAATATTCTTAAATTAATAAAATTATATTCTTAGGTCAGCACAAAAAGAAATTATTTTGGATTGAATCCAGCTATGAAAATTTTATGGCGCACTTCCCCCGACTCACCTTAGTACATCCAAAAATGACCACGACAAAGAGAATATAACCACTACGTTGACCACGATCCCCAGTTATTAGGGACCGACTACAGAGCGAGAGAAAACAGCCGAGTTCGCAACGATGGCCACATGCCTTTGAAAGCGATGCGATACTACGCCAATGTAATTTTTAATAAATTTGATAAAATAAAAAGCTATTGTGTAGAGTAAAGAAGCCGCTCGCCGGCCTCAGCACGGGCGCAGGTTGTTTGAGGCGCCAGTGTCGTGAGCGGCGCTCGGCGCTCCCTAACACACTGCTTTCCAGTATTACATATTAGTCTATGCACACTGCGCCCGTGTGCAGCGCACACCCTGCACAATAGGTAAAGCCGCCTTTGTATGTCTTAAGCGTAATTTGAAATTGGTTTGTTTATTTTATTAATGTCTAAAGTAAGTATATTTTTTGTATCCAATAAAGGTAAATAGGTTAAGAGTTACTTACTTTCGAACACAACCTAACCTTTAGGAATAAGACATCAGTAGTTTTTTTTTTTATCGTGCATGGCAAAGTAACCACGGTAAGTGTTATGGGGTCCAATAGAATGTCGACTGACAACAGATGATTGCCACTCGGCAGTCGACACAATTATGCCGGACTTTTGGAACTGGATATACATAACTGGCTGAACCCAGAACGTGACACAGTAAGTGGGCCTCTATGGCGGGTTTTAATAACTTGTGGACGGTGATCGCTATCCGGGCGGATATAAAAATATTGCATTCGTAAGAAAATCATTTATTACTTGAATTGTGAATTTTTTGTTTATATTAATTCATAATAATTTTATATTTTTACTAAATTCATTTTTAGAAACAATCGTTAAATACAAAAAATATATTATGAACTTTTAAATGTTTGGTCATACATACAATAATGGATTTTTTGCTTACAACTTAAAATTATAATTCGGGTGTCCCTTAACACCGAGCCCCAGAACCATGAAGGTAGAACCGCACGGTGGTAACTGCTCCCCTCCGATATTCATGCTGGCTGTCGTTACAAACAGAATATCCAAGTTAGGACCTCCGAATGTAACCGAAGTGACCTGCGGGACTGGAATTGGCACCTTCATAATTACTTTTTGCGTTCTGGGGTCTATTTTAATCACGCATGAGCCCCCGAAGACCGCTACCCATAAGTTTCCGTCGGTGTCTATGGTCATGCCGTCAGGAAATCCTTCGACGTTGTTCTTTTCAAAATCAAATGCATATGATAAATTTGCTGAAAAAAATAATGACATAGCTATATTTAAATGAGTTTTGCGTGTTACTGCTGCGCTCGAGCATCATTCAATTATTACAGCATGGTAAAATAGCCAAAATGCTAAAACCACAAGGTATTGAATAAAAGGATTTATTAAAATTTCAACTATCCAAAGTAGAATATAACTAAACAACTGGTATTCAACTACGCTCCTTATCAGTGGCAGACCCAATGTTGAGGTGGCCCTGGGCTAATTCTGGTATGGGTGCCTGCTTAATAAATTTTAATTAGAAGAAAAAGGAAGATAGTAAAATATATTATTTAATTAATATGACGGACACAAAAATCGAACAACTATATGAAATTATTGCAAAATAAATTATAAGCTTTGGTTATATGTTAAGTACTTATACAACACCCACATAAACTTTTTTTTAATTATATAGTGTTTGTTCTTAATGGGTATTGGGGGACCTATAAATCCGCGGGGCCCTGGGCTGCAGCCCAAAAAACCCTTATGTTTAGCCTTATGTTGCTACGTTTAGAATTTAAAATAATTAAGAACTGCAGGGAAGAATAATATAACACTTACAGATTACTCCCGTCTCGATATCATAGTCGTATCTCCTGACCTTCCTGTCCATGGAGTCGATGTAGTAAAACGCCTTTTCCTTCAAGTCCCAGGCCAAACCGTTAGACACCGTCACGCTGGTGGCCACCTTCTCAATCGTGCAACTTTTGCTACCGTCTATACGGAACAGGGAGCCTTTTTTCGGCTCGAACTGTACTGGAGCATATTCGTGGCCTATTGTACCTAGGATTTTTTAAACATTCATATTGTATGAGCAAGCACGTACAAATTGAATCATCAGCATTTTACGTCGTTTGAATTGTCATAGTATTATAACATTGTCCAGTCAGTTCGTATTCGGACCTCAATAGTTATTCCGCGTGTACTCATTATAATAATATCAAAGTATTTCAATATATTAATTTTCTATCAAAAAATGACTTACTTTCATTCCCATAAACAACAATAAACAATAATAACATTCTATCATATACTATGCGCACCGTACATATCCTTTGGTCCTTAGAGCATTTTGGCTTACCGAAATAAAAAGCCACATGTACAACTCAGTACAACGTGACTTTGTGTTATATGTGTGTGGACTGTGCTATCAGGGGATATATCAGCGTTTATCATAAACATCTTCAATCAACATCAAACGCCGTTCCAGGAAAGCAATCGGTAGCCCAGGGTTTTATCATATCAGTATAATTTAAGGAAGATTGTTCTATTTTTAATATCAATTCATATCATATCATGATGTCCAACACGACGAATCTATCAGCAACTCAAGAGCCAATTTCCCCTGCCATTGAGCAAACCTATATTAATTACAAAAAAGGAGAGGTCAGAAAGGAAAACTGTTAAATGTGTCAAGCGTTGCCTTGATACGCTTGATAGTTATAGGCACGAATATCAAAGAAGTGATGTAAAGCTGTGTGGATTAGGGATCGAGTCTCATAATTAGTTTATATCTAACCAATTTGAATTAGCGAAAGATAGGTTCTGCAACATAATAGGAGTTATTGAAAATTAGCAACTGATGGAGGAGAGTAGGCCCTCCTCCCCTCTTATCAAACTAGCTAAACCGCTGGCCAGTCCAAGCGATCAACCGCCTCTGGGACAGGGTTCATCGGCTCAGTCTCGTGGCACAACAGCAGAATCGATGAATAAAATATCATAGGCAAGTCAAAAATCTAAATCATTATAAAAGAAAATATTATCTTTCTCAAAGAAATGACATAATATTTATTAGTCTTGTATGAGACCTCACCTTTGTTGCAACAGAAAATATTAGGCAAAGTTATTACGAGGATGACGGGTTAGCCTCCTGAGCCTATAGGTTCTTCACCTAGGGACCTAATGTGCACTCGGCCTGTATCCAAACCCTTAGGGATTTTACATTGCGTGTGCCGTTTAGTAAAGAATGTTGGTCACCAACGCTATGTATGTACTTGTATTGATGTTATTCAATAGAAATGCTTTTAATAGACTTCAAGAAAGCAGGGTACTCTATTTCCTAGAAAGAATTAATGTAGTTATTTTGATCATGTAGACATATTATTTATACTGAATTAACTAAGGTCCGAACTGACTATAAACGGACTGCTAAGGCTCTATTAACTAGTTACGCATCAACGGTTTCCTCGTTTTTGGAACCTTTATAGCTTTGGTCTAGATAATACTAAAGATGTCTCGAATGTCTTTTAAAAATTTCAAATTACCGGCAAACAGCCTGCCTCTGGGATCAGCCTTGCCGTCATTGATCCTGGTCGTTAGTACGTCCTGGTCGACCTCGCCTAGTTCCTTCAGGACATCAACCTTGCTTCCCTCCGCCCCGTCCCACCGCACCACAAGGAACTTGCGTTCCACTCCCATTACGAATTGGTCTGTGGTGCCCTCGATTGGTACGATGAAGCCAACGCGCCCGTCTAAGACAAAAAAGGTAGGTCTGTATTATAGTTCTTTCTTTCAATAGTTTGGCGTTTCAAGAAAAATAGGCATTACGCATCAGTGGGCTTAAAATGTGGCAAAAAAACACTACACGACTCCGTGACGTTTTATTTGGATTGGTTAAGAGACTATCGCGTGACTGACGTATCGGTCTCTCGATCAATCACAACCATCAAAATTAAACGATGACTTACCAAGTCGCGTTTTTTGGGACATTTTAAGGAGGCAGCATTGTGTATTGTACGATTAGTCATTACCGTAAAAACAGACGCAACAACTGTTCCACAGGATTTGGTGATTTTTGCCACCAATTCTTCCACTGCTTATATCGTATGCCCGTACTAGCAAACACACCAGCATAATAAACTTAATCAACCCTTCACACGGATAAGTCGCAATCCAAATATGGTGACGCAAATTAATTTGTGGTCAAAAAGCCTCACCTAGCTAGGTCTTGAAGAAATCTCCGGTGGCGGGCACGTACTTATGTATGGTCTTCTCGTATATGCTGACGTAGTAGAGGCATTGCTGTCTGTCGTCCCAGTGTGGACCCTCGCCCAGCACCGCCGGCTCACTGATCTTCTCAACTTTAAACGACATCTTGGCGGGCGATAAACACAAAAAATTAGTTCGCACAGAAGCAACAGCTTAAATAGGTATTATTGCTTTTATTACCGACTTATAGTCCTTTAAAATATTTCTAAGTAATTAATAAAATTCATAAGCGCTATCATTCCATTGCTGAGTAAGATTGCGTTCTATATACCTACTTGTTATCTACTTAATATGGAAGTTGCTTTTATTAGTATCAGGGGCACTTGCACACCCTGTAAAATGACTGGCGACGCCCACACCCCAGGAGGAATTCTATCTAGGAGTAGGAAGGTAAGTCTTCAACACGAACGGAGATAAAAAA